>NW_028226028.1:0-87774 GCF_052327205.1 Somniosus microcephalus
CTCCCAATCTCTCTCTCACTCTCCCAATCTCTCCTCCTCTCTCACACTTCCAATCTCTCTCTCTCACACTCCCAACTCTCTACTCTCTCACAACCAAACCCACAACCCTCCACTCTCACTCCTCACACTCCCCAACTCTCACTCTCTCACACTCCCCAATCTCTCACTCACTCCCAATCTCACAACACACACTCCCAATCACTCTCTCTCACACTCCCAATTCTCTCTCTCTCACACTCCCAACTCTCTCTCTCTCTCACACCACATCCCAATCCTCTCTCAACACTCCAATCTCTCTCTCTCACATCAATCACTCTCTCTCACACTCCCAATCCCAACTCACACTCTCAATTTCTCTCTCACTCCGAATCTCTCTCTCTCTCACACTCCGAATCTCTCTCTCTCTCACACTCCCAATCTCTCTCTCTCTCACACTCCCAATCTCTCTCTCTCTCACTCCCAGTCTCTCTCTCTCTCACACTCCCAATCTCTCTCTCACTCCCAATTTCTCTCTCTCACACTCCCAATCTCTCTCTCTCACACTCCCAATCTCTCTCTCTCACACTCCCAATCTCTCTCACTCTCACACACCCAATCTCCCTCTCTCTCACAATCCCAATCTCTCTCTCACTCTGAATCTCTCTCTCTCTCACACTCCCAATCTCTCTCTCTCACACTCCCAATCTCTCTCTGTCACACTCCCAATCTCTCTCTCACTCCCAATCTCTCTCTCTCACACTCCCAATCTCTCTCTGTCACACTCCCAATCTCTCTCTGTCACAGTCCCAATCTCTCTCTCACTCCCAATCTCTCTCTCTCACACTTCCAATCTCTCTCTCTCACACTCCCAAACTCTCTCTGTCACACTCCCAATCTCTCTCTGTCACAGTCCCAATCTCTCTCTCACTCCCAATCTCTCTCTCTCACACTTCCAATCTCTCTCTCTCACACTCCCAAACTCTCTCTGTCACACTCCCAATCTCTCTCTCTCTCACACTCACAATCTCTCTCTCTGTCACTCCCAGTCTCTCTCTCTCTCACGCTCCCAATCTCTCTCTCACTCCCAATCTCTCTCTCTCTCTCCCACTCCCACTCTCTCTCTCTCTCACTCCCAGTCAGTTCAGTTCAGTTCAGTTTTTTCAGTTCAAATGCTTTATTGGCATGAAAGTTTACAGAGAACCATATTGCCAAAGCTTACATAGCAAAAAGGTACAGTTTTCCAACATTCTGTAGGTATCAATCGATTTGACATTTGTTGGGTACATACAATATTACTTTTAAACAATATTAATTTTAAACAGTCTTTCTACTTCATTTGGTACGTTCAATATTAATTTTAAACAGTCTTACTTTTAAACAGTCCTCAGGTTGTGACATGTTGTTACATATTTGGCCCCAAGGTATGGTCTGTTTCCTTCTCCTAGGACTAATCTCAATTTTGACAGATCATCCAATTCCTTGAAATCTGGGGTTGTTTGGCTTAGCTTGTTGAATAATATGTTTCTTGATGTGTTGAATTTTTCGCATTTTAGGAGGAAATGCATTTCTGTTTCAACCTCGCCAGCCAGACATTGATCGCATATGCTATTCTCTCTAGGCTGCCAGGATTTCTTGTATCTGCCTTTTTCAATTTCCAGTTGGTGGTCGCTTAGTCTGTACCTGGTGAGGGTCTGTCTCTGTTTTGTGTCTCTGATGGTCGTGAGGTAGTCTGCCAGTTTATATTCTCTTTTTAGGGCCCGGTAACATTCTAATCTGCTTTGGCTTTCGGTTATTTTGTTCCAATGTTCCAGGTAGGTTTCTTTGCATTTTTTAATGATTTGGTTCACTCGGATTGGTGTTTGGACGGCTGTGTTGGTCTGGGGCTGGTCAGGGTCCGGCTGAGTACTTAGTTTCAGTAGCAGCTGACTCAGGGGACTCTTTTCTGGGTTTAGCTCTTGGGTCTGAAAGGCTTTGAAATGAAGGGTGTCTGGGGAGCTAGATTTGAGGTGATTTAGGAAGTTTAGTGCTCGTTTTTGGATGTTTATTATCAGTGGGTATCTGCCTAGTTCGGCTCTGCATGCATTTGTTGGCGTTTTTCTTTGGGTGCGAAGGATGCTTCGGCAGAATTCTGCATGTAGGGCTTCTATTGTGTGTTTTTCCCATTTAGTGTAGCTTTGGTGATTTAGCGGGCCCCATACTTCACTACCGTACAGTGCAATGGGCAGGATTATGCTGTCAAATATTTTGAGCCAGATTTTGATTGGGATTTGGATGTTGTAGAATTTTCTTTTTATTGCATATAGGGCTCTTCGGGCTTTTTCTTTTAGTGCATTCACTGCTATGCTGAAGCTCCCTGATGCTGTAATAGTTAGACCAAGGTAGGTGTAGCTCATAGTGTGTCCTATAGTGGTATCACTGAGGGTAAACTGGTATTTGTTTTCCTGACATCTTGGTCTTTTCTTAAAAACCATGATGTTGGTTTTCTTTAGATTTACTGTTAGAGCCCAACTTTGGCAGTATTTGTCGAGTAGGTCTAGTTGTTGCTGTAACCCCTGTTCTGTGGGAGACAGCAGAACCAGGTCGTCTGCATAGAACAGGGACTTCACTTCTCCATCCAGGAGACGGAGACCTGGTGACTCGCTTTGCTCCAGCATGTCTGCTAATTCATTTATGTATATGTTGAACAGGGTCGGGCTCAAATTGCAGCCCTGCCGGACGCCTCTTCTCTTGGTGAAGAAATCGGTGCGTTTGTCTCCAATTTTGACCCCGCATTTGTTTTTCAGATACATTGATTTAATAAGGTCATAGACTTTGCCCCCTATTCCACACTGAATAAGTTTATAATAGAGCCCTTCGTGCCATATAGAGTCAAAGGCTTTCTTGAAGTCGATGAAACAGGCGAATATTTTCCCATTTTTTGTTTGGTGTTTATGTTTTTCAATGAGGGTGTGAAGGGTATAGATATGGTCGGCGGTGCGGTGTTTTGGAAGAAAGCCTATTTGGTTTTTTCTGAGGATATTATGTTTGTTAAGAAAATCAAGTAATCTACTATTTAGAATACTGCAGAATAACTTCCCTAGACAACTGTTGACACAGATGCCGCGGTAGTTATTTGGGTCTGATTTGTTTCCACTTTTATATATGGGGGAGATTAGTCCTTGGCACCAGATATCGGGAAAACAGCCTGAGCGTAATATGATGTTGAATAGTTTGAGTATCGCACCCTGCATCTCCATATTGCTGAACTTTAGCATTTCATTTTTGATGTTGTCTGGGCCACAGGCTTTCTTTAGGTGGAGAGATTTTGTTTTTGTGGCCAGTTCTTTCCATGTGATTGGGGAGTCTAGAGGGTTTTGGTTGTCTTTAATTGTTGCTTCTAATGTGTGGAGTTTTTCTGTGACCTGATGTTGACTTGGGTTTGTTTTGTTTATTGGGATGTCTTTGTAGAGGTTTTCAAAATGTGTTCTCCAGATGTCGCCATCTTGGATTGGTAATGCTTGCAATTGTGTTGTACTCAGGTTATTCTCTCTCTCTCTCACAATCCCAGTCTCTCTCTCTCTCACACTCCCAATCTCTCTCTCTCAAACTCCCAATCTCTCTCTCTCAAACTCCCAGCCTCTCTCTCTCTCACTCCCAGTCTCTCTCTCTCACACTCCCAATCTCTCTCTCTCACGCTTCCAATCTCTCTCTCTCTCTCTCACACTCCCAATCTCTCTCTCTCACACTCTCAATCTCTCTCTCACACTCCCAATCTCTCTCTCTCACACTCCCAATCTCTCTCTCTCTCACACTCCCAATCTCTCCCTCTCTCACACTCCCAATCTCTCTCTCTCTCAGACTCCCAAACTGTCTCTCGCTCACACTCCCAATCTCTCTCTCTCACACTCCCAATCTCTCTCTCTCACACTCCCAATCTCTCTCTCACACACTCCCAATCTCTCTCTCTCTCACACTCCCAATCTCTCCCTCTCTCTCACACTCCCAATCTCTCTCTCTCTCACACTCCCAATCTCTCTCTCTCTCACACACTCCCAATTTCTCTCTCTCTCACCCTGCCAATCTCTCTCTCTCTCACACTCCCAGTCTCTCTCTCTCACACTCCCAGTCTCTCTCTCTCACACTCCCAATCTCTCTCTCACACACTCCCAGTCTCTCTCTCACACTCCCAATCTCTCTCTCTCACACTCCCAATCTCTCTCTCGCACACTCCCAATCTTTCTCTCTCTCTCTCACACTCAAAATCTCTTTCTCTCTCACACTCCCAATCTCTCTCTCTCACACTCCCAATCTCTCTCTCTCACACTCCCAATCTCTCTCTCTCACAGTCCCAATCTCTCTCTCTCTCGCACTCCCAATCTCTCTCTCTCTCTCACACTCCCAGACTCTCTCTCTCACACTCCCAATCTCTCACACACCCAATCTCTCACACTCCCAGTCTCTCTCTCTCACACTCCCAATCTCTCTCTCTCACATCCAGTCTCTCTCTATCTCACTTCCAGTCTCTCTCTCTCTCTCACTCCCAGTCTCTCTCTCTCTCTCACTCCCAGTCTCTCTCTCTCTCTCACACTCCCAATCTCTCTCTCTCTCACACTCCCAATCTCTGTCTCTCACACTCCCAATCTCTCTCTCTCTCACACTCCCATTTTTTCTCTCACACTCCCAATCACTCTCTCTCACACTCCCAATCTCTCTCTCTCTCTCACACTCCCACTGTCCCTCTCTCTCTCTCCCAGTCTCTCTCTCTCTCACACTCCCAGTCTCTCTCTCTCTCACACTCCCAATCTCTCTCTCTCACACTCCCAATCTCTCTCTCTCTCACACCCCCAGTGTCTCTCTCTCTCACACTCCCAATCTCTCTCTCACATTCCCAATCAATCTCTCTCTCACACTCCCAATCTCTCTCTCTCTCACTCCCAGTCTCTCTCTCTCACACTTCCAATCTCTCTCTCCCTCCCACACTCCCAATCTCGCTCTCACACTCCCAGTCTCTCTCTCTCACACACTCCCAGTCTCTCTCTCTCACACTCCCAATCTCTCTCTCTCACACTCTCAATCTCTCTCTCTCACACACTCCCAATCTCTCTCTCACTCACATTCCCAATCTCTCTCTCTCACACTCCCAATCTCTCTCTCTCTCTCACACTCCCAAACTCTCTCTCTCACACTTCCAATCTGTCTCTCGCTCACACTCCCAATCTCTCTCTCTCACACTCCCAATCTCTCTCTCTCACACTCCCAGTCTCTCTCTCTCACACTCCCAGTCTCTCTCTCTCACACTCCCAGTCTCTCTCTCTCACACTCACAGTCTCTCTCTCACACTCCCGATCTCTCTCTCTCTCACACACTCCCAATCTCTCTCTCTCACACTCTCAGTCTCTCTCTCTCACACTCCCAGTCTCTCTCTCACTCCCAATCTCTATCTCTCTCATGCTCCCAATCTCTCACACTCCCAATCTCTCACACTCCCAATCTCTCACACTCGCAATCTCTCTCTCTCACACTCCCAATCTCTCTCTCTCACACCCACTCTCTCTCTCTCTCTCTCACTTCCAGTCTCTCTCTCTCTCTCACTCCCAGTCTTTCTCTCTCTCTCACTCCCAGTCTCTCTCTCTCTCACACTCCCAATCTCTCTCTCTCTCACACTCCCAATCTCCCAATCTCTCTCTCACACTCCCAATCAATCTCTCTCTCACACTTCCAATCTCTCTCTCTCTCTCACACTCCCAATCTCTCTCTCTCTCACACTCCCAATCTCTCTCTTTCTCACACTCCCAATCTCTCTCTCTCTCACACTCCCAATCTGTCTCTCGCTCACACTCCCAATCTCTCTCTCTCACACTCCCAATCTCTCTCTCTCACTGTCCCAATCTCTCTCTCTCACTCCCAATCTTTCTCTCTCGCTCCCAATCTCTATCTCTCTCTCACTCCCAATCTCTCTCTCTCCCAATCTCTCTCTCTCTCACACTCCCAATCTCTCTCTCTCACACTCCCAATCTTTCTTTCACACTCCCAATCTCTCTGTCTCTCACGCTCCCATTTTCTATCTCTCACACTCCCAATCTCTCTCTCTCACACTCCCAATCTCTCTCTCTCTCTCACATTCCCACTCTCTCTCTCTCTCACTCCCAGTCTCTCTCTCTCTCACACTCCCAGTCTCTCTCTCTCTCGCACTCCCAATGTCTCTCTCACACTCCCAATCTCTCTCTCACACTCCCAGCCTCTCTCTCTCTCACTCCCAGTCTCTCTCTCTCACACTCCCAATCTCTCTCTCTCTCACTCCCAGTCTCTCTCTCTCTCTCACTCCCAATCTCTCTCTCTCTCTCACACTCCCAATCTCTCTCTCTCTCACACTCCCAATCTCTCTCTCTCTCACACTCCCAGTCTCTCTATCTCACTTCCAGTCTCTCTCTCTCTCTCACTCCCAGTCTCTCTCTCTCTCTCACTCCCAGTCTCTCTCTCTCTCACACTCCCAATGTCTCTCTCTCTCTCACACTCCCACTGTCTCTCTCTCTCACTCCCAGTCTCTCTCTCTCTCACACTCCCAGTCTCTCTCTCACTCACACTCCCAATCTCTCTCTCTCACACTCCCAATCTCTCTCTCTCTCACACCCCCAGTCTCTCTCTCTCTCACATTCCCAATCTCTCTCTCACATTCCCAATCAATCTCTCTCTCACACTCCCAATCTCTCTCTCTCTCACTCCCAGTCTCTCTCTCTCACACTCCCAATCTCTCTCTCTCTCTCACACTCCCAATCTCTCTCTCACACTCCCAGTCTCTCTCTCTCACACACTCCCAGTCTCTCTCTCTCTCACACTCCCAATCTCTCTCTCTCACACTCTCAATCTCTCTCTCTCACACATTCCCAATCTCTCTCTCACTCACATTCCCAATCTCTCTCGCTCACACTCCCAATCTCTCTCTCTCTCTCACACTCCCAAACTCTCTCTCTGACACTCCCAATCTGTCTCTCGCTCACACTCCCAATCTCTCTCTCTCACACTCCCAATCTCTCTCTCTCACACTTCCAATCTCTCTCTCTCACACTCCCAATCTCTCTCTCTCTCACACTCCCAATCTCTCTCTGTCACACTCCCAATCTCTCTCTCTCTCACACTCCCAATCTCTCACTCTCTCTCACACTCCCAATCTCTCACTCTCTCTCACACTCCCAGTCTCTCTCTCTCTCACACTCCCAATCTCTCTCTCACACTCCCAATCAATCTCTCTCTCACACTCCCAATCTCTCTCTCTCGCTCACAATCCCAATCTCTCTCTCTCACACACTCCCAATCTCTCACTCTCTCTCACACTCCCAATCTCTCTCACACACTCCCAATCTCTCTCTCTCTCACACTCCCAATCTCTCTCTCTCACACTCCCAGTCTCTCTCTCTCACACACTCCCAATCTCTCTATCACACTCCCAATCTCTCTCTCTCTCTCACAATCCCAATCTCTCTCTCTCTCACACTCCCAATCTCTCACTCTCTCTCAAACTCCCAATCTCTCTCTCACACTCCCAATCTCTCTCACTCACACTCCCAATCTCTCTCTCTCTCTCACACTCCCTATCACTCACTCCCTCACACTCCCAATCTCTCTCTCTCTCACTCTCCCAATCTCTCTCTGTCTCTCAATTCAATTCAATTCAATTCAAATCGCTTTATTGGCATGACAAGATACATCTTATGTTGCCAAAGCATCGATAAACATTCATGTTTGTTCCCAAAAATACAGATCTATCCATACAGTGTATCACAGTATCACAGAAACCCCACAGTGCAGATAGAGGCCATTTCGGCCCATCGAGCCTGCACCAACACATATCACACCCGATCCCCGTAACCCCTACACCAACACATATCCCAGTAACCCCACGTATTTAATCCCCCTAACACTAAGGGTCAATTTATCATAGCCAATCAACCTAACCCGCACATCTTTGGACTGTGGGAGGAAACCGGAGCACCCGGAGAAAACCCACGCAAACACGGGGAGAATGTGCAAACTCCACACAGACAGACGCCTGAGGCCGGATTCGAACCCGGGTCTCTGGCGCTGTGAGGCAACAGTGCTAACCACTATGCCACCGTGTATAAATATACTTTCATATAATTTATATATACTCTTTCCTTATATTTAGTGATTGTCCCTCTGTTTATGGCAAGCTGTAACATAGTGTGCCTCTAGTGTTATACAATCTCTCTCTTCCCCTAGTAGGTATGGGAGTTTTTGGTCGTCATTCAAATTTCTGAAATCCGGGCATATTTTTGTGAATTTTGGGTCGAATTTCTCCCTTATGCCCTGATATTTTCTACAAGCTGTGAGGAAGTGCATCTCTGTCTCCACCACTCCCTGACTGCAGTGAGAGCATATCCTGTCCTCTCTTGGTAGCCGGGTCTGCCTGTGTCTACCTTTTTCGATTGCCAGGTTATGTTCACTAAGTCTGTACATTGTCAAAGTTTTTCTCAGTTTGCTATCCTTTACCATGGTCAGGTAATCAGCCATGTTGTATTGCCTGTTTAGGGCCAAGTAGCAATTGAGTTTGCTTTGGGTTTTTGTTGTTTCTGCCCAATATGATAGATATTTTTCCTTTTGCTTGGCGACGATTGTGTTGGGTCGAATACTTTGTGTTACGCTGTCACTGTCCTGGGGCTGGTAATTGTTAGTAGTGTTAGTAGTTACTTCACTGAGTCCCAGGACTAGTTGACTGAGGGTATTCTTCTTTATGGTCCTCTCTTGGCATTTCAGGGCTTCGTAATGATAGCATTGGGGGTCGCTCATTTCTAGGTGTTTCCAAAATTTGGTGGCTCTTTTTTGGATAGTGATTATTAATGGATATTGGCCTAGTTCTGCCCTGCATGCATTGTTTACGGTTTTCCATTGAGTCCGGAGGATACTTTTACAGAATTTTGCATGTAGGATCTCAATTGGGTGTTTGTCCCATTTTGCAATTTCTTGTTGTGTTAGCGGTCCCCACACCTCACTGCCATAGAGTGCAATTGGTTCAATTGCTGATTTGAAAATTTTGAGCCAGATGCTAATTGGGATTTCTACTTGGATTGATTTTTTAATGGCATAGAAAGCCCTTCTTGCTTTCTCTTTCAGTTCATTCACAGCCAGTTTGAAATTTCCCGTAGAACTGATTTTTAAGCCCAAGTATGTGTTGTTAGTGGTTTGTTCAATTTTGGTTGTTCCTAGTGTGACATTTATTTTGGGTCCCTGATGTCTGGATCTTTGCTGGAACAGAAGGACTTTGGTTTTTTGGGGACTTATTGGCAAGGCCCAAGTCTGGCAGTACGACTCCAGCAGATCCAGGTTCTGCTGTAGACCCTCCTTAGTTAGTGACAGCAGAACCAATCTCTCTCTCAGTTCAGTTCAGTTCAGTTCAAATGCTTTATTGGCATGAAAGTTTACAGAGAACCATATTGCCAAAGCTTACATTGCAAAAAGGTACAGTTTTCCAACATTCTGTAGGTGTCAATCGATTTGACATTTGTTGGGTATATACAATATTACTTTTAAACAATATTAATTTTAAACAGTCTTTCTACTTCATTTGGTACGTTCAATATTAATTTTAAATCTCTCACACTCCCAATCTCTCTCTCTCTCACACTCCCAATCTCTCACTCTCTCTCACACTCCCAATCTCTCTCTCTCTCTCACACTCCCAATCTCTCTCTCTCTCACACTCCCAATCTCTCTCTCTCACACTCCCAATCTCTCTCTCTCTCACACTCCCAATCTCTCTCTCTCACACTCCCAATCTCTCTCTCTCTCTCACACTCCCAATCTCTCTCTCTCTCACACTCCCAATCTCTCTCTCTCTCACACTCCCAATCTCTCTCTCTCACACTCCCAATCTCTCTCTCTCTCACACTGCCAATCTCTCTCTCTCTCACACTCCCAGTCTCTCTCTCTCTCACTCCCAGTCTCTCTCTCTCACACTTCCAATCTCTCTCACACTCCCAATCTCTCTCTCACTCCCAATCTCTCTCTTTCACACTTCCAATCTCTCTCTCTCACACTCCCAATCTCTCTCTCTCACACTCCCAATGTCTCTCTCTCTCACACTCCCAATCTCTGTCTCCGTCACTCCCAGTCTCTCTCTCTCTCACGCTCCCAATCTCTCTCTCACTCCCAATCTCTCTCTCTCACACTCCCAATCTCTCTCTCTCACACTCCCAATCTCTCTCACACTCCCAATCTCACTCTCACACTCCCAATCTCTCTCTCTATCACACTCTCAATCTATCTCTCTCACTCCCAGTCTCTCTCTCTCTCACACTCCCAATCTCTCTCTCTCACATTCCCAATCTCTCTCTCTCCCAATCTCTCTCTCTCTCACACTCCCAATCTCTCTCGCTCACACTCCCAATCTGTCTCTCACACTCCCAATCTCTCTCTCTCTCACACACCCATTTTCTCTCTCTCACACTCCCAATCTCTCTCTCACGCTCCCAATCTCTCTCTCACTCCCAGTCTCTCTCTCTCTCACACTCCCAATCTCTCTCTCTCACACTCCCAATCTCTCTCTCTCCCAATCTCTCTCTCTCTCACACTCCCAATCTCTCTCTCTCGCACTCCCAATCTCTCTCTCTCACTCCCAGTCTCTCTCTCTCTCACAATCCCAGTCTCTTTCTCTCTCTCACTCCCAATCTCTCTCTCTCAAACTCCCAGCCTCTCTCTCTCTCACTCCCAGTCTCTCTCTCTCACACTCCCAATCCCTCTCTCTCACACTTCCAATCTCTCTCTCTCTCTCTCACACTCCCAATCTCTCTCTCTCACACTCTCAATCTCTCTCTCTCACACTCCCAATCTCTCTCTCTCACACTCCCAATTCCAGTTTTTCCAATTCCAATTCATATGCTTTATTGGCATGAAAGTTTACAGAGAACCATATTGCCAAAGCTTACATAGCAAAAAGGTACAGTTTTCCAACATTCTGTAGGTTTCAATCGATTTGACATTTGTTGGTTGCATACAATATTACTTTTAAACAATATTAATTTTAAACAGTCTTTGTACTTCATTTGGTACGCTCAATATTAATTTTAAACAGTCTTAATTTTTAAACAGTCCTCAGGTTGTGACATGTTGTTACATATTTGGCCCCAAGGTATGGTCTCTCTCCTTCTCCTAGGACTAATCTCAATTTTGACAGGTCATCCAATTCCTTGAAATCTGGGGTTGTTTGGCTTAGCTTGTTGAATAATATGTTTCTTGATGTGTTGAATTTTTCGCATTTTAGGAGGAAATGCATCTCTGTTTCAACCTCGCCGGCCAGACATTGATCGCATATTCTATTCTCTCTAGGCTGCCAGGATTTCTTGTATCTGCCTTTTTCAATTTCCAGTTGGTGGTCGCTTAGTCTGTACCTGGTGAGGGTCTGTCTCTGTTTTGTGTCCCTGATGGTCGTGAGGTAGTCTGCCAGTTTATATTCTCTTTTTAGGGCCCGGTAACATTCTAATCTGCTTTGGCTTTCAGTTATTTTGTTCCAATGTTCCAGGTAGGTTTCTTTGCATTTTTTAGTGATTTGGTTCACTCGGATTGGTGTTTGGACGGCTGTGTTGGTCTGGGGCTGGTCAGGGTCCGGCTGAGTACTTAGTTTCAGTAGCAGCTGACTCAGGGGACTCTTTTCTGGGTTTAGCTCTTGGGTCTGAAAGGCTTTGAAATGAAGGGTGTCTGGGGAGCTAGATTTGAGGTGATTTAGGAAGTTTAGTGCTCGTTTTTGGATGTTTATTATCAGTGGGTATCTGCCTAGTTCGGCTCTGCAAGCATTTGTTGGCGTTTTTCTTTGGGTGCGAAGGATGCTTCGGCAGAATTCTGCATGTAGGGCTTCTATTGTGTGTTTTTCCCATTTAGTGTAGCTTTGGTGATTTAGCGGGCCCCATACTTCACTACCGTACAGTGCAATGGGCAGGATTATGCTGTCAAATATTTTGAGCCAGATTTTGATTGGGATTTGGATGTTGTAGAATTCCCAATCTCTCTCTCTCTCACACTCCCAATCTCTCTCTCTCTCACACTCCCAAATTGTCTCTCGCTCACACTCCCAATCTCTCTCTCTCTCACTCCCAATCTCTCTCTCTCACACTCCCAATCTCTCTCTCTCACACTCCCAATCTCTTTCTCTCTCACACTCCCAATCTCTCTCTCTCTCGCACTCCCAATCTCTCCCTCTCTCTCCCACTCCCAATCTCTCTCTCTCTCACACTCCCAATCTCTCTATCTCTCACACTCCCAATCTCTCTCTCTCTCACACTCCCAATCTCTCTCTCTCTCACACTCCCAGTCTCTCTCTCTCACACTCCCAGTCTCTCTCTCTCACACTCCCAATCTCTCTCTCACACACTCCCAGTCTCTCTCTCACACTCCCAATCTCTCTCTCTCACACTCCCAATCTCTCTCTCTCACACTCCCAATCTTTCTCCCTCTCTCTCACACTCCCAATCTCTCCCTCTCTCACACTCCCAATCTCTCTCTCTCACACTCCCAATCTCTCTCTCTCACACTCCCAATCACTCTCTCTCTCACACTCCCAATCTCTCTCTCTCTTGCACTCCCAACCTCTCTCTCTCTCTCACACTCCCTGTCTCTCTCTCTCACACTCCCAATCTCTCACACTCCCAATCTCTCACACTCCCAATCTCTCATTCTCACACTCCCAATCTCTCTCTCTCACACCCAGTCTCTCTCTATCTCACTTCCAGTCTCTCTCTCTCTCTCACTCCCAGTCTCTCTCTCTCTCTCACTCCCAGTCTCTCTCTCTCTCACACTCCCAATGTCTCTCTCTCTCTCACACTCCCACTGTCTCTCTCTCTCACTCCCAGTCTCTCTCTCTCTCACACTCCCAGTCTCTCTCTCACTCACACTCCCAATCTCTCTCTCTCACACTCCCAATCTCTCTCTCTCTCACACCCCCAGTCTCTCTCTCTCTCACATTCCCAATCTCTCTCTCACATTCCCAATCAATCTCTCTCTCACACTCCCAATCTCTCTCTCTCTCACTCCCAGTCTCTCTCTCTCACACTCCCAATCTCTCTCTCTCTCTCACACTCCCAATCTCTCTCTCACACTCCCAGTCTCTCTCTCTCACACACTCCCAGTCTCTCTCTCTCTCACACTCCCAATCTCTCTCTCTCACACTCTCAATCTCTCTCTCTCACACATTCCCAATCTCTCTCTCACTCACATTCCCAATCTCTCTCGCTCACACTCCCAATCTCTCTCTCTCTCTCACACTCCCAAACTCTCTCTCTGACACTCCCAATCTGTCTCTCGCTCACACTCCCAATCTCTCTCTCTCACACTCCCAATCTCTCTCTCTCACACTTCCAATCTCTCTCTCTCACACTCCCAATCTCTCTCTCTCTCACACTCCCAATCTCTCTCTGTCACACTCCCAATCTCTCTCTCTCTCACACTCCCAATCTCTCACTCTCTCTCACACTCCCAATCTCTCACTCTCTCTCACACTCCCAGTCTCTCTCTCTCTCACACTCCCAATCTCTCTCTCACACTCCCAATCAATCTCTCTCTCACACTCCCAATCTCTCTCTCTCGCTCACAATCCCAATCTCTCTCTCTCTCACACTCCCAATCTCTCACTCTCTCTCACACTCCCAATCTCTCTCTCACACTCCCAATCTCTCTCTCTCTCACACACTCCCAATCTCTCTCTCTCTCACACTCCCAATCTCTCTCTCTCACACTCCCAGTCTCTCTCTCTCACACACTCCCAATCTCTCTCTCACACTCCCAATCTCAATTCCAATTCCAATTAAAATGCTTTATTGGCATGAAAGTTTACAGAGAACCATATTGCCAAAGCTTACATAGCAAAAAGGTACAGTTTTCCAACATTCTGTAGGTGTCAATCGATTTGACATTTGTTGGGTACATACAATATTACTTTTAAACAATATTAATTTTAAACAGTCTTTGTATTTCATTTGGTACGTTCAATATTAATTTTAAACAGTCTTAATTTTAAACAGTCCTCAGGTTGTGACATGTTGTTACATATTTGGCCCCAAGGTATGGTCTGTCTCCTTCTCCTAGGACTAATCTCAATTTTGACAGATCATCCAATTCCTTGAAATCTGGGGTTGTTTGGCTTAGCTTGTTGAATAATATGTTTCTTGATGTGTTGAATTTTTCGCATTTTAGGAGGAAATGCATTTCTGTTTCAACCTCGCCAGCCAGACATTGATCGCATATTCTATTCTCTCTAGGCTGCCAGGATTTCTTGTATCTGCCTTTTTCAATTTCCAGTTGGTGTTCGCTTAGTCTGTACCTGGTGAGGGTCTGTCTCTGTTTTGTGTCTCTGATGGTCGTGAGGTAGTCTGCCAGTTTATATTCTCTTTTTAGGGCCCGGTAACATTCTAATCTGCTTTGGCTTTCGGTTATTTTGTTCCAATGTTCCAGGTAGGTTTCTTTGCATTTTTTAATGATTTGGTTCACTCGGATTGGTGTTTGGGCGGCTGTGTTGGTCTGGGGCTGGTCAGGGTCCGGCTGAGTACTTAGTTTCCGTAGCAGCTGACTCAGGGGACTCTTTTCTGGGTTTAGCTCTTGGGTCTGAAAGGCTTTGAAATGAAGGGTGTCTGGGGAGCTAGATTTGAGGTGATTTAGGAAGTTTAGTGCTCGTTTTTGGATGTTTATTATCAGTGGGTATCTGCCTAGTTCGGCTCTGCATGCATTTGTTGGCGTTTTCCTTTGGGTGCGAAGGATGCTTCGGCAGAATTCTGCATGTAGGGCTTCTATTGTATGTTTTTCCCAATCTCTCTCTCTCTCACACTCCCAATCTCTCACTCTCTCTCAAACTCCCAATCTCTCTCTCACACTCCCAATCTCTCTCACTCACACTCCCAATCTCTCTCTCTCTCTCACACTCCCTATCACTCACTCCCTCACACTCCCAATCTCTCTCTCTCTCACTCTCCCAATCTCTCTCTGTCTCTCAATTCAATTCAATTCAATTCAAATCGCTTTATTGGCATGACAAGATACATCTTATGTTGCCAAAGCATCGATAAACATTCATGTTTGTTCCCAAAAATACAGATCTATCCATACAGTGTATCACAGTATCACAGAAACCCCACAGTGCAGATAGAGGCCATTTCGGCCCATCGAGCCTGCACCAACACATATCACACCCGATCCCCGTAACCCCTACACCAACACATATCCCAGTAACCCCACGTATTTAATCCCCCTAACACTAAGGGTCAATTTATCATAGCCAATCAACCTAACCCGCACATCTTTGGACTGTGGGAGGAAACCGGAGCACCCGGAGAAAACCCACGCAAACACGGGGAGAATGTGCAAACTCCACACAGACAGACGCCTGAGGCCGGATTCGAACCCGGGTCTCTGGCGCTGTGAGGCAACAGTGCTAACCACTATGCCACCGTGTATAAATATACTTTCATATAATTTATATATACTCTTTCCTTATATTTAGTGATTGTCCCTCTGTTTATGGCAAGCTGTAACATAGTGTGCCTCTAGTGTTATACAATCTCTCTCTTCCCCTAGTAGGTATGGGAGTTTTTGGTCGTCATTCAAATTTCTGAAATCCGGGCATATTTTTGTGAATTTTGGGTCGAATTTCTCCCTTATGCCCTGATATTTTCTACAAGCTGTGAGGAAGTGCATCTCTGTCTCCACCACTCCCTGACTGCAGTGAGAGCATATCCTGTCCTCTCTTGGTAGCCGGGTCTGCCTGTGTCTACCTTTTTCGATTGCCAGGTTATGTTCACTAAGTCTGTACATTGTCAAAGTTTTTCTCAGTTTGCTATCCTTTACCATGGTCAGGTAATCAGCCATGTTGTATTGCCTGTTTAGGGCCAAGTAGCAATTGAGTTTGCTTTGGGTTTTTGTTGTTTCTGCCCAATATGATAGATATTTTTCCTTTTGCTTGGCGACGATTGTGTTGGGTCGAATACTTTGTGTTACGCTGTCACTGTCCTGGGGCTGGTAATTGTTAGTAGTGTTAGTAGTTACTTCACTGAGTCCCAGGACTAGTTGACTGAGGGTATTCTTCTTTATGGTCCTCTCTTGGCATTTCAGGGCTTCGTAATGATAGCATTGGGGGTCGCTCATTTCTAGGTGTTTCCAAAATTTGGTGGCTCTTTTTTGGATAGTGATTATTAATGGATATTGGCCTAGTTCTGCCCTGCATGCATTGTTTACGGTTTTCCATTGAGTCCGGAGGATACTTTTACAGAATTCTGCATGTAGGATCTCAATTGGGTGTTTGTCCCATTTTGCAATTTCTTGTTGTGTTAGCGGTCCCCACACCTCACTGCCATAGAGTGCAATTGGTTCAATTGCTGATTTGAAAATTTTGAGCCAGATGCTAATTGGGATTTCTACTTGGATTGATTTTTTAATGGCATAGAAAGCCCTTCTTGCTTTCTCTTTCAGTTCATTCACAGCCAGTTTGAAATTTCCCGTAGAACTGATTTTTAAGCCCAAGTATGTGTTGTTAGTGGTTTGTTCAATTTTGGTTGTTCCTAGTGTGACATTTATTTTGGGTCCCTGATGTCTGGATCTTTGCTGGAACAGAAGGACTTTGGTTTTTTGGGGACTTATTGGCAAGGCCCAAGTCTGGCAGTACGACTCCAGCAGATCCAGGTTCTGCTGTAGACCCTCCTTAGTTAGTGACAGCAGAACCAATCTCTCTCTCACACTCCCAATCTCTCTCTCTCTCACACTCCCAACCTCTCACTCTCTCTCACACTCCCAATCTCTCTCTCTCTCTCACACTCCCAATCTCTCTCTCTCTCACACTCCCAATCTCTCTCTCTCACACTCCCAATCTCTCTCTCTCTCACACTCCCAATCTCTCTCTCTCACACTCCCAATCTCTCTCTCTCTCTCACACTCCCAATCTCTCTCTCTCTCACACTCCCAATCTCTCTCTCTCTCACACTCCCAATCTCTCTCTCTCACACTCCCAATCTCTCTCTCTCTCTCTCACTCCCAGTCTCTCTCTCTCTCTCACACTCCCAATCTCTCTCTCTCTCACACTGCCAATCTCTCTCTCTCTCACACTCCCAGTCTCTCTCTCTCTCACTCCCAGTCTCTCTCTCTCACACTTCCAATCTCTCTCACACTCCCAATCTCTCTCATACTCCCAATCTCTCTCTGTCACACTCCCAATCTCTCTCTCACTCCCAATCTCTCTCTTTCACACTTCCAATCTCTCTCTCTCACACTCCCAATCTCTCTCTCTCACACTCCCAATCTCTCTCTCTCTCACACTCCCAATCTCTGTCTCCGTCACTCCCAGTCTCTCTCTCTCTCACGCTCCCAATCTCTCTCTCACTCCCAATCTCTCTCTCTCTCACACTCCCAATCTCTCTCTCTCACACTCCCAATCTCTCTCACACTCCCAATCTCACTCTCACACTCCCAATCTCTCTCTCTATCACACTCTCAATCTATCTCTCTCACTCCCAGTCTCTCTCTCTCTCACACTCCCAATCTCTCTCTCTCACATTCCCAATCTCTCTCTCTCCCAATCTCTCTCTCTCTCACACTCCCAATCTCTCTCTCTCACACTCCCAATCTGTCTCTCACACTCCCAATCTCTCTCTCTCTCACACACCCATTTTCTCTCTCTCACACTCCCAATCTCTCTCTCACGCTCCCAATCTCTCTCTCACTCCCAGTCTCTCTCTCTCTCACACTCCCAATCTCTCTCTCTCACACTCCCAATCTCTCTCTCTCCCAATCTCTCTCTCTCTCACACTCCCAATCTCTCTCTCTCACACTCCCAATCTCTCTCTCTCACTCCCAGTCTCTCTCTCTCTCACAATCCCAGTCTCTTTCTCTCTCTCACTCCCAATCTCTCTCTCTCAAACTCCCAGCCTCTCTCTCTCTCACTCCCAGTCTCTCTCTCTCACACTCCCAATCCCTCTCTCTCACACTTCCAATCTCTCTCTCTCTCTCTCACACTCCCAATCTCTCTCTCTCACACTCTCAATCTCTCTCTCTCACACTCCCAATCTCTCTCTCTCACACTCCCAATTCCAATTTTTCCAATTCCAATTCAAATGCTTTATTGGCATGAAAGTTTACAGAGAACCATATTGCCAAAGCTTACATAGCAAAAAGGTACAGTTTTCCAACATTCTGTAGGTTTCAATCGATTTGACATTTGTTGGTTGCATACAATATTACTTTTAAACAATATTAATTTTAAACAGTCTTTGTACTTCATTTGGTACGCTCAATATTAATTTTAAACAGTCTTAATTTTTAAACAGTCCTCAGGTTGTGACATGTTGTTACATATTTGGCCCCAAGGTATGGTCTCTCTCCTTCTCCTAGGACTAATCTCAATTTTGACAGGTCATCCAATTCCTTGAAATCTGGGGTTGTTTGGCTTAGCTTGTTGAATAATATGTTTCTTGATGTGTTGAATTTTTCGCATTTTAGGAGGAAATGCATCTCTGTTTCAACCTCGCCGGCCAGACATTGATCGCATTTCTATTCTCTCTAGGCTGCCAGGATTTCTTGTATCTGCCTTTTTCAATTTCCAGTTGGTGGTCGCTTAGTCTGTACCTGGTGAGGGTCTGTCTCTGTTTTGTGTCCCTGATGGTCGTGAGGTAGTCTGCCAGTTTATATTCTCTTTTTAGGGCCCGGTAACATTCTAATCTGCTTTGGCTTTCAGTTATTTTGTTCCAATGTTCCAGGTAGGTTTCTTTGCATTTTTTAGTGATTTGGTTCACTCGGATTGGTGTTTGGACGGCTGTGTTGGTCTGGGGCTGGTCAGGGTCCGGCTGAGTACTTAGTTTCAGTAGCAGCTGACTCAGGGGACTCTTTTCTGGGTTTAGCTCGTGGGTCTGAAAGGCTTTGAAATGAAGGGTGTCTGGGGAGCTAGATTTGAGGTGATTTAGGAAGTTTAGTGCTCGTTTTTGGATGTTTATTATCAGTGGGTATCTGCCTAGTTCGGCTCTGCATGCATTTGTTGGCGTTTTTCTTTGGGTGCGAAGGATGCTTCGGCAGAATTCTGCATGTAGGGCTTCTATTGTGTGTTTTTTCCCATTTAGTGTAGCTTTGGTGATTTAGCGGGCCCCATACTTCACTACCGTACAGTGCAATGGGCAGGATTATGCTGTCAAATATTTTGAGCCAGATTTTGATTGGGATTTGGATGTTGTAGAATTCCCAATCTCTCTCTCTCTCACACTCCCAATCTCTCTCTCTCTCACACTCCCAAATTGTCTCTCGCTCACACTCCCAATCTCTCTCTCTCTCACTCCCAATCTCTCTCTCTCACACTCCCAATCTCTCTCTCTCACACTCCCAATCTCTTTCTCTCTCACACTCCCAATCTCTCTCTCTCTCGCACTCCCAATCTCTCCCTCTCTCTCATACTCCCAATCTCTCTCTCTCTCACACTCCCAATCTCTCTATCTCTCACACTCCCAATCTCTCTCTCTCTCACACTCCCAATCTCTCTCTCTCTCACACTCCCAGTCTCTCTCTCTCACACTCCCAGTCTCTCTCTCTCACACCCCCAATCTCTCTCTCACACACTCCCAGTCTCTCTCTCACACTCCCAATCTCTCTCTCTCACACTCCCAATCTCTCTCTCTCACACTCCCAATCTTTCTCCCTCTCTCTCACACTCCCAATCTCTCCCCTCTCTCTCACACTCCCAACATCTCTCTCTCAACACTCCCAATCTCTCTCTCTCTCACACTCCCAACTCTCTCTCTCTCTTGCACTCCCACCTCTCTCTCTCTCTCACACTCCCTGTCTCTCTCTCTCACACTCCCAATCTCTCACACATCCCAATCTCTCACACTTCCCAATCTCTCATTCTCACACTCCCAATCTATCTCTCTCACACCCAGTCTCTCTCTATCTCACTTCCAGTCTCTCTCTCTCTCTCACTCCCAGTCTCTCTCTCTCTCTCACTCCCAGTCTCTCTCTCTCTCACACTCCCAATGTCTCTCTCTCTCTCACACTCCCACTGTCTCTCTCTCTCACTTCCCCAGTCTCTCTCTCTCTCACACTCCCAGTCTCTCTCTCACTCACACCTCCCAATCTCTCTCTCTCACACTCCAATCTCTCTCTCTCTCACACCCCAGTCTCTCTCCTCTTCACATTCCCAATCTCTCTCTCACATTCCCAATCAATCTCTCTCTCACACTCCCAATCTCTCTCTCTCTCACTCCCAGTCTCTCTCTCTCACACTCCCCAGATCTCTCTCTCTCAGTTCAGTTCAGTTCAGTTCAAATGCTTTAATGGCATGAAAGTTTACAGAGAACCATATTGCCAAAGCTGACATAGCAAAAAGGTACAGTTTTCCAACATTCTGTAGGTGTCAATCGATTTGACATTTGTTGGGTACATACAATATTACTTTTAAAACAATATTAATTTTAAACAGTCTTTCTACTTCATTTGGTATGTTCAATATTAATTTTAAACAGTCTGACTTTTAAACAGTCCTCAGGTTGTGACATGTTGTTACATATTTAGCCCCAAGGTATGGTCTGTCTCCTTCTCCTAGGACTAATCTCAATTTTGACAGATCATCCAATTCCTTGAAATCTGGGGTTGTTTGGCTTAGCTTGTTGAATAATATGTTTCTTGATGTGTTGAATTTTTCGCATTTTAGGAGGAAATGCATTTCTGTTTCAACCTCGCCAGCCAGACATTGATCGCATATTCTATTCTCTCTAGGCTGCCAGGATTTCTTGTATCTGCCTTTTTCAATTTCCAGTTGGTGGTCGCTTAGTCTGTACCTGGTGAGGGTCTGTCTCTGTTTTGTGTCTCTGATGGTCGTGAGGTAGTCTGCCAGTTTATATTCTCTTTTAGGGCCCGGTAACATTCTAATCTGCTTGGCTTTCGGGTTATTTTGTTCCAATGTTCCAGGTAGGTTTCTTTGCATTTTTAATGATTTGGTTCACATCGGATTGGTGTTTGGACGGCTGTGTTGGTCTGGGGCTGGTCAGGGTCCGGCTGAGTACTTAGTTTCAGTAGCAGCTGACTCAGGGGACTCTTTTCTGGGTTTAGCTCTTGGGTCTGAAAGGCTTTGAAATGAAGGGTGTCTGGGGAGCTAGATTTGAGGTGATTTAGGAAGTTTAGTGCTCGTTTTTGGATGTTTATTATCAGTGGGTATCTGCCTAGTTCGGCTCTGCATGCATTCTCTCTCTCACACTCCCAATCTCTCTCTCACACTCCCAGTCTCTCTCTCTCACACACTCCCAGTCTCTCTCTCTCTCACACTCCCAATCTCTCCTCTCACACTCTCAATCTCTCTCTCTCACACATTCCAATCTCTCTCTCACTCACATTCCCAATCTCTCTCGCTCACACTCCCAATCTCTCTCTCTCTCTCACACTCCCAAACTCTCTCTCTGACACTCCCAATCTGTCTCTCGCTCACACTCCAATCTCTCTCTCTCACACTCCCAATCTCTCTCTCTCACACTTCCCAATCTCTCTCTCTCACACACTCCCAATCTCTCTCTCTCTCACACTCGCCAATCTCTCTCTGTCACACTCCCAATCTCTCTCTCTCTCACACTCTCAATCTCTCACTCTCTCTCACACTCCCAATCTCTCTCTCTCTCTCACACTCCCAATCTCTCTCTCTCTCACACTCCCAATCTCTCTCTCTCACACTCCCAATCTCTCTCTCTCTCACACTCCCAATCTCTCTCTCTCACACTCCCAATCTCTCTCTCTCTCTCACACTCCCAATCTCTCTCTCTCTCACACTCCCAATCTCTCTCTCTCTCACACTCCCAATCTCTCTCTCTCACACTCCCAATCTCTCTCTCTCTCTCTCACTACCCAGTCTCTCTCTCTCTCTCACACTCCCAATCTCTCTCTCTCTCACACTGCCAATCTCTCTCTCTCTCACACTCCCAGTCTCTCTCTCTCTCACATCCCAGTCTCTCTCTCTCACACTTCCAATCTCTCTCACACTCCCAATCTCTCTCATACTCCCAATCTCTCTCTGTCACACTCCCAATCTCTCTCTCACTCCCAATCTCTCTCTTTCACACTTCCAATCTCTCTCTCTCACACTCCCAAGTCTCTCTCTCTCACACTCCCAATCTCTCTCTCTCACACACTCCCAATCTCTGTCTCCGTCACTCCCAGTCTCTCTCTCTCTCACGCTCCCAATCTCTCTCTCACTCCCAATCTCTCTCTCTCTCACACTCCCAATCTCTCTCTCTCACACTCATCACTCCCAATCTCTCTCACACTCCAATCTCACTCTCACACTCCAATCTCTCTCTACACTCTCAATCTACTCTCTCACTTCTCTCTCACTCCCAGTCTCTCTCTCTCACACTCCCAATCTCTCTCTCTCACATTCCCAATCTCTCTCTCTCCCAAATCTCTCTCTCTCTCACACTCCCAATCTCTCTCTCTCACACTCCCAATCTGTCTCTCACACTCCCAATCTCTCTCTCTCTCACACACCCATTTTCTCTCTCTTCACACTCCCAATCTCTCTCTCACGCTCCCAATCTCTCTCTCACTCCCAGTCTCTCTCTCTCTCACACTCCCAATCTCTCTCTCTCACACTCCCAATCTCTCTCTCTCCCAATCTCTCTCTCTCTCACACTCCCAATCTCTCTCTCTCACACTCCCAATCTCTCTCTCTCACTCCCAGTCTCTCTCTCTCTCACAATCCCAGTCTCTTTCTCTCTCTCACTCCCAATCTCTCTCTCTCAAACTCCCAGCCTCTCTCTCTCTCACTCCCAGTCTCTCTCTCTCACACTCCAATCCCTCTCTCTCACACTTCCAATCTCTCTCTCTCTCTCTCACACTCCAATCTCTCTCTCTCACACTCTCAATCTCTCTCTCTCACACTCTCCAATCTCTCTCTCTCACACTCCCAATTCCAATTTTTCCAATTCCAATTCAAATGCTTTATTGGCATGAAAGTTTACAGAGAACCATATTGCCAAAGCTTACATAGCAAAAAGGTACAGTTTTCCAACATTCTGTAGGTTTCAATCGATTTGACATTTGTTGGTTACATACAATATTACTTTTAAACAATATTAATTTTAAACAGTCTTTGTACTTCATTTGGTACGCTCAATATTAACTTTAAACAGTCTTAATTTTTAAACAGTCCTCAGGTTGTGACATGTTGTTACATATTTGGCCCCAAGGTATGGTCTGTCTCCTTCTCCTAGGACTAATCTCAATTTTGACAGGTCATCCAATTCCTTGAAATCTGGGGTTGTTTGGCTTAGCTTGTTGAATAATATGTTTCTTGATGTGTTGAATTTTCGCATTTTAGGAGGAAATGCATCTCTGTTTCAACCTCGCCGGCCAGACATTGATCGCATATTCTATTCTCTCTAGGCTGCCAGGATTTCTTGTATCTGCCTTTTTCAATTTCCAGTTGGTGGTCGCTTAGTCTGTACCTGGTGAGGGTCTGTCTCTGTTTTGTGTCCCTGATGGTCGTGAGGTAGTCTGCCAGTTTATATTCTCTTTTTAGGGCCCGGTAACATTCTAATCTGCTTTGGCTTTCAGTTATTTTGTTCCAATGTTCCAGGTAGGTTTCTTTGCATTTTTAATGATTTGGTTCACTCGGATTGGTGTTTGGACGGCTGTGTTGGTCTGGGGCTGGTCAGGGTCCGGCTGAGTACTTAGTTTCAGTAGCAGCTGACTCAGGGGACTCTTTTCTGGGTTTAGCTCGTGGGTCTGAAAGGCTTTGAAATGAAGGGTGTCTGGGGAGCTAGATTTGAGGTGATTTAGGAAGTTTAGTGCTCGTTTTTGGATGTTTATTATCAGTGGGTATCTGCCTAGTTCGGCTCTGCATGCATTTGTTGGCGTTTTTCTTTGGGTGCGAAGGATGCTTCGGCAGAATTCTGCATGTAGGGCTTCTATTGTGTGTTTTTCCCATTTAGTGTAGCTTTGGTGATTTAGCGGGCCCCATACTTCACTACCGTACAGTGCAATGGGCAGGATTATGCTGTCAAATATTTTGAGCCAGATTTTGATTGGGATTTGGATGTTGTAGAATTCCCAATCTCTCTCTCTCTCACACTCCCAATCTCTCTCTCTCTCACACTCCCAAATTGTCTCTCGCTCACAACTCCCAATCTCTCTCTCTCTCACTCCCAATCTCTCTCTCTCACACTCCCAATCTCTCTCTCTCACACTCCCAATCTCTTTCTCTCTCACACTCCCAATCTCTCTCTCTCTCGCACTCCCAATCTCTCCCTCTCTCTCACACTCCCAATCTCTCTCTCTCTCACACTCCCAATCTCTCTATCTCTCACACTCCCAATCTCTCTCTCTCTCACACTCCCAATCTCTCTCTCTCTCACACTCCCAGTCTCTCTCTCTCACACTCCCAGTCTCTCTCTCTCACACTCCCAATCTCTCTCTCACACAATCCCAGTCTCTCTCTCACACTCCCAATCTCTCTCTCTCACACTCCCAATCTCTCTCTCTCACACTCCCAATCTTTCTCCCTCTCTCTCACACTCCCAATCTCTCCCTCTCTCACACTCCCAATCTCTCTCTCTCACACTCCCAATCTCTCTCTCTCACACTCCCAATCTCTCTCTCTCTCACACTCCCAATCTCTCTCTCTCTTGCACTCCCAACCTCTCTCTCTCTCTCACACTCCCTGTCTCTCTCTCTCACACTCCCAATCTCTCACACTCCCAATCTCTCACACTCCCAATCTCTCATTCTCACACTCCCAATCTCTCTCTCTCACACCCAGTCTCTGTCTATCTCACTTCCAGTCTCTCTCTCTCTCTCACTCCCAGTCTCTCTCTCTCTCTCACTCCCAGTCTCTCTCTCTCTCACACTCCCAATGTCTCTCTCTCTCTCACACTCCCACTGTCTCTCTCTCTCACTCCCAGTCTCTCTCTCTCTCACACTCCCAGTCTCTCTCTCACTCACACTCCCAATCTCTCTCTCTCACACTCCCAATCTCTCTCTCTCTCACACCCCCAGTCTCTCTCTCTCTCACATTCCCAATCTCTCTCTCACATTCCCAATCAATCTCTCTCTCACACTCCCAATCTCTCTCTCTCTCACTCCCAGTCTCTCTCTCTCACACTCCCAATCTCTCTCTCTCTCTCACACTCCCAATCTCTCTCTCACACTCCCAGTCTCTCTCTCTCACACACTCCCAGTCTCTCTCTCTCTCACACTCCCAATCTCTCTCTCTCACACTCTCAATCTCTCTCTCTCACACATTCCCAATCTCTCTCTCACTCACATTCCCAATCTCTCTCGCTCACACTCCCAATCTCTCTCTCTCTCTCACACTCCCAAACTCTCTCTCTGACACTCCCAATCTGTCTCTCGCTCACACTCCCAATCTCTCTCTCTCACACACCCAATCTCTCTCTCTCACACTTCCAATCTCTCTCTCTCACACTCCCAATCTCTCTCTCTCTCACACTCCCAATCTCTCTCTGTCACACTCCCAATCTCTCTCTCTCTCACACTCCCAATCTCTCTCTCTCACACTCCCAATCTCTCTCTCACACTCCTAATCTCACTCTCACACTCCCAATCTCTCTCTCTATCACACTCTCAATTTCTCTCTCTCACTCCCAGTCTCTCTCTCTCTCACACTCCCAATCTCTCTCTCTCACACTCCCAATCTCTCTCTCTCCCAATCTCTCTCTCTCTCACACTCCCAATCTCTCTCTCTCACACTCCCAATCTGTCTCTCACACTCCCAATCTCTCTCTCTCTCACACTCCCATTTTCTCTCTCTCACACTCCCAATCTCTCTCTCACGCTCCCAATCTCTCTCTCACTCCCAGTCTCTCTCTCTCTCACACTCCCAATCTCTCTCTCTCACACTCCCAATCTCTCTCTCTCCCAATCTCTCTCTCTCTCACACTCCCAATCTCTCTCCCTCACACTCCCAATCTCTCTCTCTCACTCCCAGTCTCTCTCACTCTCACAATCCCAGTCTCTCTCTCTCTCTCACTCCCAATCTCTCTCTCTCAAACTCCCAATCTCTCTCTCTCAAACTCCCAGCCTCTCTCTCTCTCACTCCCAGTCTCTCTCTCTCACATCCCAATCTCTCTCTCTCACACTTCCAATCTCTCTCTCTCTCTCTCACACTCCCAATCTCTCTCTCTCACACTCTCAATCTCTCTCTCTCACACTCCCAATCTCTCTCTCTCTCACACTCCCATTTTCTCTCTCACACTCCCAATCTCTCTCTCTCTCACACTCCCAATCTCTCTCTCTCTCACACTCCCAATCTCTCTCTCTCACACTCCCAATCTCTCTCTCTCTCACACTCCCAATCTCTCTCTCTCACACTCCCAATCTCTCACACTCCCAGTCTCTCTCTCTCACTCCCAGTCTCTCTCTCTCTCTCACACTCCCAATCTCTCTCTCTCTCACACTGCCAATCTCTCTCTCTCTCACACTCCCAGTCACTCTCTCTCTCACTCCTAGTCTCTCTCTCTCACACTTCCAATCTCTCTCACACTCCCAATCTCTCTCACACTCCCAATCTCTCTCTCACGCTCCCAGTCGCTTTCTCTCTTCCCCCCAACTTGCTCTCTCTCTCTTCCAACAACAACGTGCCCTCAAAAAAGCCTCGGCACCGCCGGGCACCCCCAGCTAGTCTATATCTATAAAAGACCTCTTCTGTCTGTCTGTCTGTCCGTTCTCTATACGTTCGAAAGTTATAGAACGTACCTGCACGCGCATCACATCAAAAGAAAGCTTACGATTACGGACTGGTCATCGGTGTATTTACTTTTCCGTCAGACAAAAATCGTGCCCACGTTATCCAAAAAACGTTCCCCAGTTGGGGGAGGGGGGTAGGGGGGAAGGGGGGAAGGGGGGGAAGAAGGGGGGGAGAAGGGAGGGGGATTGGGAGGGGGCAGGAGGGAGGGGGCAGGAGGGATGGGTGAGGGGCGCCCTCTCTCCCTCCCCTCTCTCCCCCTCTCCTCCCTCCCCCACCTTCTCCCCCTCACTTCCGTACCCGTCATTCACTCCCCCCCTCCCCTCTCCCCCCACCTGCTCCCCCCTTCCCTCCCTCCCCTCCCCCTCGCCCCTTCCTCTCCCCCTCCCCCTTCCCTTCCTCCCCTTCCCTTCCTCCCCCTTCCCTTCCACCCCTTCCCCTTCCTCCCCCTTCCCCCCCATCACTCTCTCTCTTCCCCCCCAGTCTCTCGCTCTATCTCTCTTCCCCCCCAATCTCTCGCTCTCTCCCTTCCCCACAGTCTCTCGCTCTCTCTCTTCCCCCCAGTCTCTCTCTCTCTCTCTTCCCCCCAGTCTTTCGCTCTCTCTCTTCCCCCCAGTCTCTCACTCTCTCTCTCCCCCCAGCCTCTCGCTCTCTTCCCCCCGTCGCTCTCTCTCTTCCCCCCCAGTCACGCTCACTCCCCCTGTCTCTCACTCTCTCTCTTCCCCCCCAGTCGTTCTCTCTCTTCCCCCCAGTCGCTCTCTCAATTTCCCCCAGTCGCTCTCTCTCTTCCCCCCAGTCGCTCTCTCTCTTCCTCCCAGTCGCTCTCTCTCTTCCCCCCATTCGCTCTCTCTCTTCCCCCCGTCGCTCTCTCTCTTCCCCCCAGTCGCTCTCTCTCTTCCCCCCAGTCGCTCTCTCTCTTCGCCCCAGTCGCTTCCTCTCTTCCCCCCAGTCGCTCTCTCTCTTCCCCCCAGTCGCTCTCTCTCTTCCCCCCAGTCGCTGTCTCTCTTCCCCCCAATCGCTCTATCTCTTTCCCCCAACTCGCTCTCTCTCTTCCCCCCAACTCGCTCTCTCTCTCTTCCAACAACAACATGCCCTCAAAAAAGCCTCGGCACCGCCGGGCACCCCCAGTTAGTATATATATATGTAAAAGAGCTCTTCTGTCTGTCTTTCTGTCTGTCTGTCTGTCTGTCCGTTCTCTATATGTTCGAAAGTTATAGAGCGTACCTATACGCGCGTCACATCAAAAGAAAGCTTACGATTACGGACTGGTC
Source organism: Somniosus microcephalus (assembly GCF_052327205.1). Lineage (NCBI taxonomy): Eukaryota > Metazoa > Chordata > Chondrichthyes > Squaliformes > Somniosidae > Somniosus > Somniosus microcephalus. Next base: position 27,940 of record NW_028226028.1, read on the forward strand.
ATACGCATATTTACGTTTCGGCCGGGCAAAAATTCCGCATGCGGTATCCAAAAAACTTTCAAAATTCTGCTCATTAAATGGGAAAATTTCCGCTCATTTGCTCATTAGCATTGAGTGACGTGAAGGTTGACCAATCGTGCGGTCGAGCGACCTGACAGTTGACCGATGGTTGACCAATCGCGGCGTCGCGGGGGCGGGTTCATTGCGCGTGCGGGCGGGCCATCCTACAGTTGAGTGTTGAGTGACTTGACGATTGACCAATCCTACGCTTCGGTGACCTGACGGTCGACCAATCGGTGCGTGTGTGGGCGGGCCTTATCATTCTGAACCGAGGTGAGTGGCCGCCATCTTGATTCTTCACCATTTTTTCCCCACACTTTCTGTGTGTTAGGGAACTAAGGAAAATACAATTTATTTGAGTTGTAAATTGTATTTAGCAACAGTAGGAAATGAAGTGATCCCCAGCAATTCGCCCGAAGGCTCGCCTACTTTGACGGCCGTTTCGAGCGGCTGTGCCGGCACCGGGTGCGGCCTAGCAGCCCGGGTAGCCTGGGCCTTGAGTTGCGGGCCATGCCAGGAGCCGCCGCGCACAAAATTTCACCGCGGCGTCAACAGCCCCGCCCCAGAGCCCGACCCAAAGCCACCAGGTCACCGGCCACGGCGGGCCGTGCCGGGAGCCGCCGCGCACAAAAATTCCCCGTGGCGTCAACAGCCCCGCACCAGAGCCCGACCCAAAGCCATCAGGTAAGCGGCCGCGGCGGCCCAGTCTCTCTCTCTCTCTGTCACACTCCCAATCTCTCTCTCTCTCACACTCCCAATCTCTCTCTCACACTCCCAATCTCTCTCTCTCACACTCCCAATCTCTCTCTCTCTCACACTCCCAATCTCTCTCTCTCTCTGTCACACTCCCAATCTCTCTCTGTCACACTCCCAATCTCTCTCTCTCTCACACTCCCAATCTCTCTCTCTCACACTCCCAATCTCTCTCTCTCTGTCACACTCCCAATCTCTCTCTCTCACACTCCCAATCTCTCTCTCTCTGTCACACTCCCAATCTCTCTCTCTCTCACACTCCCAATCTCTCTCTCACACTCCCAATCTCTCTCTCACACACTCCCAATCTCTTTCTCTCACACTCCCAATCTCTCTCTCTCACACTCCCAATCTCTCTCGCACACTCCCAATCTCTCTCTCACACTCCCAATCTCCCTCGTTCTCACACTCCCAATTTCTCTCTCTCTCTCTGTCACTCCCAGTCTCTCTCTCTCACACTCCCAATCTCTCCCTCTCACACTCCCAATCTCTCTCTCTCACACTCCCAATCTCTCTATCGCACACTCCCAATCTCTCTCTCTCACACCCCCTATCTCTCTCTCTCTCACACTCCCAATCTCTCTCTCTCACACTCCCAATCTCTCTATCTCACGCTCCCAATCTCTCCCTCTCACACTTCCAATCTCTCTCTCTCTCACACTCCCAATCTCTCTCTCTCTCACACTCCCAATCTCTCTCTCTCACACTCCCAATCTCTCTCTCTCTCACACTCCCAATCTCTCTCTCTCTCACACTCCCAATCTCTCTCTCTCACACTCCCAATCTCTCTCTCTCTCTCTCACTCCCAGTCTCTCTCTCTCTCTCACACTCCCAATCTCTCTCTCTCTCACACTGCCAATCTCTCTCTCTCTCACACTCCCAGTCTCTCTCTCTCTCACTCCCAGTCTCTCTCTCTCACACTTCCAATCTCTCTCACACTCCCAATCTCTCTCACACTCCCAATCTCTCTCTGTCACACTCCCAATCTCTCTCTCACTCCCAATCTCTCTCTTTCACACTTCCAATCTCTCCCTCTCACACTCCCAATCTCTCTCTCTCACACTCCCAATCTCTCTCTCTCTCACACTCCCAATCTCTGTCTCCGTCACTCCCAGTCTCTCTCTCTCTCACGCTCCCAATCTCTCTCTCACTCCCAATCTCTCTCTCTCTCACACTCCCAATCTCTCTCTCTCACACTCCCAATCTCTCTCACACTCCCAATCTCACTCTCACACTCCCAATCTCTCTCTCTATCACACTCTCAATCTATCTCTCTCACTCCCAGTCTCTCTCTCTCTCACACTCCCAATCTCTCTCTCTCACATTCCCAATCTCTCTCTCTCCCAATCTCTCTCTCTCTCACACTCCCAATCTCTCTCTCTCACACTCCCAATCTCTCTCTCTCTCACACTCCCAATCTCTCTCTCTCTCACACTCCCAATCTCTCTCTCTCACACTCCCAATCTCTCTCTCTCTCTCTCACTCCCAGTCTCTGTCTCTCTCTCACACTCCCAATCTCTCTCTCTCTCACACTGCCAATCTCTCTCTCTCTCACACTCCAATTATTCCAATTCCAATTAAAATGCTTTATTGGCATGAAAGTTTACAGAGAACCATATTGCCAAAGCTTACATAGCAAAAAGGTACAGTTTTCCAACATTCTGTAGGTGTCAATCGATTTGACATTTGTTGGGTACATACAATATTACTTTTAAACAATATTAATTTTAAACAGTCTTTGTACTTCATTTGGTACGTTCAATATTAATTTTAAACAGTCTTAATTTTAAACAGTCCTCAGGTTGTGACATGTTGTTACATATTTGGCCCCAAGGTATGGTCTGTCTCCTTCTCCTAGGACTAATCTCAATTTTGACAGATCATCCAATTCCTTGAAATCTGGGGTTGTTTGGCTTAGCTTGTTGAATAATATGTTTCTTGATGTGTTGAATTTTTCGCATTTTAGGAGGAAATGCATTTCTGTTTCAACCTCGCCAGCCAGACATTGATCGCATATTCTATTCTCTCTAGGCTGCCAGGATTTCTTGTATCTGCCTTTTTCAATTTCCAGTTGGTGGTCGCTTAGTCTGTACCTGGTGAGGGTCTGTCTCTGTTTTGTGTCTCTGATGGTCGTGAGGTAGTCTGCCAGTTTATATTCTCTTTTTAGGGCCCGGTAACATTCTAATCTGCTTTGGCTTTCGGTTATTTTGTTCCAATGTTCCAGGTAGGTTTCTTTGCATTTTTTAATGATTTGGTTCACTCGGATTGGTGTTTGGGCGGCTGTGTTGGTCTGGGGCTGGTCAGGGTCCGGCTGAGTACTTAGTTTCCGTAGCAGCTGACTCAGGGGACTCTTTTCTGGGTTTAGCTCTTGGGTCTGAAAGGCTTTGAAATGAAGGGTGTCTGGGGAGCTAGATTTGAGGTGATTTAGGAAGTTTAGTGCTCGTTTTTGGATGTTTATTATCAGTGGGTATCTGCCTACTTCGGCTCTGCATGCATTTGTTGGCGTTTTCCTTTGGGTGCGAAGGATGCTTCGGCAGAATTCTGCATGTAGGGCTTCTATTGTATGTTTTTCCCATTTAGTGTAGCTTTGGTGATTTAGCGGGCCCCATACTTCACTACCGTACAGTGCAATGGGCAGGATTATGCTGTCAAATATTTTGAGCCAGATTTTGATTGGGATTTGGATGTTGTAGAATTTTCTTTTTATTGCATATAGGGCTCTTCGGGCTTTTTCTTTTAGTGCATTCACTGCTATGCTGAAGCTCCCTGATGCTGTAATAGTTAGACCAAGGTAGGTGTAGCTCATAGTGTGTCCTATAGTGATATCACTGAGGGTAAACTGGTATTTGTTTTCCTGACATCTGGGCCTTTTTTGAAAAATCATGATGTTGGTTTTCTTTAGATTTACTGTTAGAGCCCAATTTTGGCAGTATTTGTCGAGTAGGTCTAGTTGTTGCTGTAATCCCTGTTCTGTGGGAGACAGCAGAACCAGGTCGTCCGCATAGAACAGGGATTTCACTTCTCCATCTAGGAGACGGAGACCTGGTGACTCGCTTTGCTCCAGCATGTCTGCTAATTCATTTATGTATATGTTGAACAGGGTCGGGCTCAAATTGCAGCCCTGCCGGACGCCTCTTCTCTGGGTGAAGAAATCGGTGCGTTTGTCTCCAATTTTGACCCCGCATTTGTTTTTCAGATACATTGATTTAATAAGGTCATAGACTTTGCCCCCTATTCCACATTGAAGAAGTTTATAATAGAGCCCTTCGTGCCATATAGAGTCAAAGGCTTTCTTGAAGTCGATGAAACAGGCGAATATTTTCCCATTTTTTGTTTGGTGTATATGTTTTTCAATGAGGGTGTGAAGGGTATAGATATGGTCGGCGGTGCGGTGTTTTGGAAGAAAGCCTATTTGGTTTTTTCTGAGGATATTATGTTTGTTAAGAAAATCAAGTAATCTACTATTTAGAATACTGCAGAATAACTTCCCTAGACAACTGTTGACACAGATGCCGCGGTAGTTATTTGGGTCACACTCCCAGTCTCTCTCTCTCTCACTCCCAGTCTCTCTCTCTCACACTTCCAATCTCTCTCACACTCCCAATCTCTCTCATACTCCCAATCTCTCTCTGTCACACTCCCAATCTCTCTCTCACTCCCAATCTCTCTCTTTCACACTTCCAATCTCTCTCTCTCACACTCCCAACCTCTCTCTCTCACACTCCCAATCTCTCTCTCTCACACACTCCCAATCTCTGTCTCCGTCACTCCCAGTCTCTCTCTCTCTCACGCTCCCAATCTCTCTCTCACTCCCAATCTCTCTCTCTCTCACACTCCCAATCTCTCTCTCTCACACTCCCAATCTCTCTCTCACACTCCCAATCTCACTCTCACACTCCCAATCTCTCTCTCTATCACACTCTCAATCTATCTCTCTCACTCCCAGTCTCTCTCTCTCTCACACTCCCAATCTCTCTCTCTCACATTCCCAATCTCTCTCTCTCCCAATCTCTCTCTCTCTCACACTCCCAATCTCTCTCTCTCACACTCCCAATCTGTCTCTCACACTCCCATTCTCTCTCTCTCTCACACACCCATTTTCTCTCTCTCACACTCCCAATCTCTCTCTCACGCTCCCAATCTCTCTCTCACTCCCAGTCTCTCTCTCTCTCACACTCCCAATCTCTCTCTCTCACACTCCCAATCTCTCTCTCTCCCAATCTCTCTCTCTCTCACACTCCCAATCTCTCTCTCTCACACTCCCAATCTCTCTCTCTCACTCCCAGTCTCTCTCTCTCTCACAATCCCAGTCTCTTTCTCTCTCTCACTCCCAATCTCTCTCTCTCAAACTCCCAGCCTCTCTCTCTCTCACTCCCAGTCTCTCTCTCTCACACTCCCAATCCCTCTCTCTCACACTTCCAATCTCTCTCTCTCTCTCTCACACTCCCAATCTCTCTCTCTCACACTCTCAATCTCTCTCTCTCACACTCCCAATCTCTCTCTCTCACACTCCCAATTCCAATTTTTCCAATTCCAATTCAAATGCTTTATTGGCATGAAAGTTTGCAGAGAACCATATTGCCAAAGCTTACATAGCACAAAGGTACAGTTTTCCAACATTCTGTAGGTTTCAATCGATTTGACATTTGTTGGTTACATACAATATTACTTTTAAACAATATTAATTTTAAACAGTCTTTGTACTTCATTTGGTACGCTCAATATTAATTTTAAACAGTCTTAATTTTTAAACAGTCCTCAGGTTGTGACATGTTGTTACATATTTGGCCCCAAGGTATGGTCTCTCTCCTTCTCCTAGGACTAATCTCAATTTTGACAGGTCATCCAATTCCTTGAAATCTGGGGTTGTTTGGCTTAGCTTGTTGAATAATATGTTTCTTGATGTGTTGAATTTTTCGCATTTTAGGAGGAAATGCATCTCTGTTTCAACCTCGCCGGCCAGACATTGATCGCATATTCTATTCTCTCTAGGCTGCCAGGATTTCTTGTATCTGCCTTTTTCAATTTCCAGTTGGTGGTCGCTTAGTCTGTACCTGGTGAGGGTCTGTCTCTGTTTTGTGTCCCTGATGGTCGTGAGGTAGTCTGCCAGTTTATATTCTCTTTTTAGGGCCCGGTAACATTCTAATCTGCTTTGGCTTTCAGTTATTTTGTTCCAATGTTCCAGGTAGGTTTCTTTGCATTTTTTAATGATTTGGTTCACTCGGATTGGTGTTTGGACGGCTGTGTTGGTCTGGGGCTGGTCAGGGTCCGGCTGAGTACTTAGTTTCAGTAGCAGCTGACTCAGGGGACTCTTTTCTGGGTTTAGCTCTTGGGTCTGAAAGGCTTTGAAATGAAGGGTGTCTGGGGAGCTAGATTTGAGGTGATTTAGGAAGTTTAGTGCTCGTTTTTGGATGTTTATTATCAGTGGGTATCTGCCTAGTTCGGCTCTGCATGCATTTGTTGGCGTTTTTCTTTGGGTGCGAAGGATGCTTCGGCAGAATTCTGCATGTAGGGCTTCTATTGTGTGTTTTTCCCATTTAGTGTAGCTTTGGTGATTTAGCGGGCCCCATACTTCACTACCGTACAGTGCAATGGGCAGGATTATGCTGTCAAATATTTTGAGCCAGATTTTGATTGGGATTTGGATGTTGTAGAATTTCCAATCTCTCTCTCTCTCACACTCCCAATCTCTCTCTCTCTCACACTCCCAAATTGTCTCTCGCTCACACTCCCAATCTCTCTCTCTCTCACTCCCAATCTCTCTCTCTCACACTCCCAATCTGTCTCTCTCACACTCCCAATCTCTTTCTCTCTCACACTCCCAATCTCTCTCTCTCTCGCACTCCCAATCTCTCCCTCTCTCTCACACTCCCAATCTCTCTCTCTCTCACACTCCCAATCTCTCTCTCTCTCACACTCCCAATCTCTCTCTCTCTCACACTCCCAGTCTCTCTCTCTCACACTCCCAGTCTCTCTCTCTCACACTCCCAATCTCTCTCTCACACACTCCCAGTCTCTCTCTCACACTCCCAATCTCTCTCTCTCACACTCCCAATCTCTCTCTCACACTCCCAATCTTTCTCCCTCTCTCTCACACTCCCAATCTCTCCCTCTCTCACACTCCCAATCTCTCTCTCTCACACTCCCAATCTCTCTCTCTCACACTCCCAATCTCTCTCTCTCTCACACTCCCAATCTCTCTCTCTCTTGCACTCCCAACCTCTCTCTCTCTCTCACACTCCCTGTCTCTCTCTCTCACACTCCCAATCTCTCACACTCCCAATCTCTCACACTCCCAATCTCTCATTCTCACACTCCCAATCTCTCTCTCTCACACCCAGTCTCTCTCTATCTCACTTCCAGTCTCTCTCTCTCTCTCACTCCCAGTCTCTCTCTCTCTCTCACTCCCAGTCTCTCTCTCTCTCACACTCCCAATGTCTCTCTCTCTCTCACACTCCCACTGTCTCTCTCTCTCACTCCCAGTCTCTCTCTCTCTCACACTCCCAGTCTCTCTCTCACTCACACTCCCAATCTCTCTCTCTCACACTCCCAATCTCTCTCTCTCTCACACCCCCAGTCTCTCTCTCTCTCACATTCCCAATCTCTCTCTCACATTCCCAATCAATCTCTCTCTCACACTCCCAATCTCTCTCTCTCTCACTCCCAGTCTCTCTCTCTCACACTCCCAATCTCTCTCTCTCTCTCACACTCCCAATCTCTCTCTCACACTCCCAGTCTCTCTCTCTCACACACTCCCAGTCTCTCTCTCTCTCACACTCCCAATCTCTCTCTCTCACACTCTCAATCTCTCTCTCTCACACATTCCCAATCTCTCTCTCACTCACATTCCCAATCTCTCTCGCTCACACTCCCAATCTCTCTCTCTCTCTCACACTCCCAAACTCTCTCTCTGACACTCCCAATCTGTCTCTCGCTCACACTCCCAATCTCTCTCTCTCACACTCCCAATCTCTCTCTCTCACACTTCCAATCTCTCTCTCTCACACTCCCAATCTCTCTCTCTCTCACACTCCCAATCTCTCTCTGTCACACTCCCAATCTCTCTCTCTCTCACACTCCCAATCTCTCTCTCTCACACTCCCAATCTCTCTCTCACACTCCTAATCTCACTCTCACACTCCCAATCTCTCTCTCTATCACACTCTCAATTTCTCTCTCTCACTCCCAGTCTCTCTCTCTCTCACACTCCCAATCTCTCTCTCTCACACTCCCAATCTCTCTCTCTCCCAATCTCTCTCTCTCTCACACTCCCAATCTCTCTCTCTCACAATCCCAATCTGTCTCTCACACTCCCAATCTCTCTCTCTCTCACACTCCCATTTTCTCTCTCTCACACTCCCAATCTCTCTCTCACGCTCCCAATCTCTCTCTCACTCCCAGTCTCTCTCTCTCTCACACTCCCAATCTCTCTCTCTCACACTCCCAATCTCTCTCTCTCCCAATCTCTCTCTCTCTCACACTCCCAATCTCTCTCCTTCACACTCCCAATCTCTCTCTCTCACTCCCAGTCTCTCTCACTCTCACAATCCCAGTCTCTCTCTCTCTCTCACTCCCAATCTCTCTCTCTCAAACTCCCAATCTCTCTCTCTCAAACTCCCAGCCTCTCTCTCTCTCACTCCCAGTCTCTCTCTCTCACATCCCAATCTCTCTCTCTCACACTTCCAATCTCTCTCCAATTCCAATTCCAATTAAAATGCTTTATTGGCATGAAAATTTACAGAGAACCATATTGCCAAAGCTTACATAGCAAAAAGGTACAGTTTTCCAACATTCTGTAGGTGTCAATCGATTTGACATTTGTTGGGTACATACAATATTACTTTTAAACAATATTAATTTTAAACAGTCTTTGTACTTCATTTGGTACGTTCAATATTAATTTTAAACAGTCTTAATTTTAAACAGTCCTCAGGTTGTGACATGTTGTTACATATTTGGCCCCAAGGTATGGTCTGTCTCCTTCTCCTAGGACTAATCTCAATTTTGACAGATCATCCAATTCCTTGAAATCTGGGGTTGTTTGGCTTAGCTTGTTGAATAATATGTTTCTTGATGTGTTGAATTTTTCGCATTTTAGGAGGAAATGCATTTCTGTTTCAACCTCGCCAGCCAGACATTGATCGCATATTCTATTCTCTCTAGGCTGCCAGGATTTCTTGTATCTGCCTTTTTCAATTTCCAGTTGGTGGTCGCTTAGTCTGTACCTGGTGAGGGTCTGTCTCTGTTTTGTGTCTCTGATGGTCGTGAGGTAGTCTGCCAGTTTATATTCTCTTTTTAGGGCCCGGTAACATTCTAATCTGCTTTGGCTTTCGGTTATTTTGTTCCAATGTTCCAGGTAGGTTTCTTTGCATTTTTTAATGATTTGGTTCACTCGGATTGGTGTTTGGACGGCTGTGTTGGTCTGGGGCTGGTCAGGGTCCGGCTGAGTACTTAGTTTCCGTAGCAGCTGACTCAGGGGACTCTTTTCTGGGTTTAGCTCTTGGGTCTGAAAGGCTTTGAAATGAAGGGTGTCTGGGGAGCTAGATTTGAGGTGATTTAGGAAGTTTAGTGCTCGTTTTTGGATGTTTCGACACTCCCAATCTCTCTCTCTCTCACTCCCAGTCTCTCTCTCTCACACTCCCAATCTCTCTCTCTCTCTCACACTGCCAATCTCTCTCTCACACTCCCAGTCTCTCTCTCTCACACACTCCCAGTCTCTCTCTCTCACACTCCCAATCTCTCTCTCTCACACTCTCAATCTCTCTCTCTCACACTCTCCCAATCTCTCTCTCACTCACATTCCCAATCTCTCTCGCTCACACTCCCAATCTTTCTCTCTCTCTCTCACACTCCCAATCTCTCTCTCTCACACTCCCAATCTCTCTCTCTCACACTCCCAATCTCTCTCTCTCTCACACTCCCAAGCTCTCTCTCTCATACACTCCTAATCTGTCTCTCTCACACACTCCCAGTCTCTCTCTCACACTCCCAATCTCTCTCTCTCACACTCCCAATCTCTCTCTCTCACACTCCCAATCTTTCTCTCTCTCTCTCACACTCCCAATCTCTCTCTCTCTCACACTCCCAATGTCTCTCTCTTTCACTCCCAGTCTCTCTCTCTCACCCTCCCAATCTCTCTCTCTCTCTCACACTCCCAATCTCTCTCTCACACTCCCAGTCTCTCTCTCTCACACACTCCCAGTCTCTCTCTCTCACACTCCCAATCTCTCTCTCTCACACTCTCAATCTCTCTCTCTCACACACTCCCAATCTCTCTCTCACTCACATTCCCAATCTCTCTCGCTCACACTCCCAATCTCTCTCTCTCTCTCACACTCCCAAACTCTCTCTCTGACACTCCCAATCTCTCTCTCTCACACTCTCAATCTCTCTCTCTCACACACTCCCAATCTCTCTCTCACTCACACTCCCAGCCTCTCTCCCTCACACTCCCAGTCTCTCTCTCACACTCCCAATCTCTCTCTCTCACACTCCCAATCTCTCTCTCTCACACTCCCAATCTCTCTCTCTCTCACACTCCCAATCCAATTCCAATTTCCAATTCCAATTCCAATTAAAATGCTTTATTGGCATGAAAGTTTACAGAGAACCATATTGCCAAAGCTTACATAGCAAAAAGGTACAGTTTTCCAACATTCTGTAGGTGTCAATCGATTTGACATTTGTTGGGTACATACAATATTACTTTTAAACAATATTAATTTTAAACAGTCTTTGTACTTCATTTGGTACGTTCAATATTAATTTTAAACAGTCTTAATTTTAAACAGTCCTCAGGTTGTGACATGTTGTTACATATTTGGCCCCAAGGTATGGTCTGTCTCCTTCTCCTAGGACTAATCTCAATTTTGACAGATCATCCAATTCCTTGAAATCTGGGGTTGTTTGGCTTAGCTTGTTGAATAATATGTTTCTTGATGTGTTGAATTTTTCGCATTTTAGGAGGAAATGCATTTCTGTTTCAACCTCGCCAGCCAGACATTGATCGCATATTCTATTCTCTCTAGGCTGCCAGGATTTCTTGTATCTGCCTTTTTCAATTTCCAGTTGGTGGTCGCTTAGTCTGTACCTGGTGAGGGTCTGTCTCTGTTTTGTGTCTCTGATGGTCGTGAGGTAGTCTGCCAGTTTATATTCTCTTTTTAGGGCCCGGTAACATTCTAATCTGCTTTGGCTTTCGGTTATTTTGTTCCAATGTTCCAGGTAGGTTTCTTTGCATTTTTTAATGATTTGGTTCACTCGGATTGGTGTTTGGGCGGCTGTGTTGGTCTGGGGCTGGTCAGGGTCCGGCTGAGTACTTAGTTTCCGTAGCAGCTGACTCAGGGGACTCTTTTCTGGGTTTAGCTCTTGGGTCTGAAAGGCTTTGAAATGAAGGGTGTCTGGGGAGCTAGATTTGAGGTGATTTAGGAAGTTTAGTGCTCGTTTTTGGATGTTTATTATCAGTGGGTATCTGCCTAGTTCAGCTCTGCATGCATTTGTTGGCGTTTTCCTTTGGGTGCGAAGGATGCTTCGGCAGAATTCTGCATGTAGGGCTTCTATTGTATGTTTTTCCCATTTAGTGTAGCTTTGGTGATTTAGCGGGCCCCAATCTCTCTCTCTCACACTCCCAATCTCTCTCTCTCACACTCCCAATCTCTCTCTCTCTCACACTCCCAATCTCTCTCTCTCTCACACTCCCAATCTGTCTCTCTCACACACTCCCAGTCTCTCTCTCACACTCCCAATCTCTCTCTCTCACACTCCCAATCTCTCTCTCTCACACTCCCAATCTTTCTCTCTCTCTCTCACACTCCCAATCTTTCTCTCTCTCTCTCACACTCCCAATCTCTCTCTCTCTCACACTCCCAATCTCTCTCTCTCACACTCCCAATCTCTCTCTCTCACACACCCAATCTCTCTCTCTCTCACACTCCCAATCTCTCTCTCTCTCACACTCCCAATCTGTCTCTCTCACACACTCCCAGTCTCTCTCTCACACTCCCAATCTCTCTCTCTCACACTCCCAATCTCTCTCTCTCACACTCCCAATCTCTCTCTCTCTCTCACACTCCCAAACTCTCTCTCTGACACTCCCAATCTGTCTCTCGCTCACACTCCCAATCTCTCTCTCTCATACTCTCAATCTCTCTCTCTCACACACTCCCAATCTCTCTCTCACTCACACTCCCAGCCTCTCTCTCTCACACTCCCAGTCTCTCTCTCACACTCCCAATCTCTCTCTCTCTCACACACTCCCAATCTCTCTCTCTCACACTCCCAGTCTCTCTCTCTCACACTTCCAGTCTCTCTCTAACTCCCAATCTCTCTCTCTCTCACACTCCCAATCTCTCACACTCCCAATCTCTCACACTCCCAATCTCTCACACTCCCAATCTCTCACACTCCCAATCTCTATCTCTCACTCTCCCATACTCTCTCTCTCACACCCAGTCTCTCTCTCTCTCACTTCCAGTCTCTCTCTCTCAGTTCAGTTCAGTTCAGTTCAAATGCTTTATTGGCATGAAAGTTTACAGAGAACCATATTGCCAAAGCTTACATAGCAAAAAGGTACAGTTTTCCAACATTTCTCTCTCTCACTCCCAGTCTCTCTCTCTCTCTCACTCCCAGTCTCTCTCTCTCACACTCCCAATCTCTCTCTCTCTCACAGTCCCAATCTCTCTCTCTCTCATTCCCAGTCTCTCTCTCTCACACTCCCAATCTCCCAATCTCTCTCTCACACTCCCAATCAATCTCTCTATCACACTCCCAATCTCTCTCTCTCTCTCACACTCCCAATCTCTCTCTCTCACACTCCCAATCTCTCTCTCTCTCACACTCCCAATCTCTCTCTCTCTCACACTCCCAATCTCTCTCTCTCTCACACTCCCAATCTGTCTCTCGCTCACACTCCCAATCTCTCTCTCTCACACTCCCAATCTCTCTCTCTCACTCTCCCAATCTCTCTCTCTCACTCCCAATCTCTCTCTCTCGCTCCCAATCTCTCTCTCTCTCTCACTCCCAATCTCTCTCTCTCCCAATCTCTCTCTCTCTCACACTCCCAATCTCTCTCTCTCACACTCCCAATCTCTCTTTCACACTCCCAATCACTCTCTCTCTCACGCTCCCATTTTCTATCTCTCACACTCCCAATCTCTCTCTCTCACACTCCCAATCTCTCTCTCTCACACTCCCAATCTCTCTCTCTCTCACACTCCCAATCTCTCTCTCTCTCACACTCCCAATCTGTCTCTCTCACACACTCCCAGTCTCTCTCTCACACTCCCAATCTCTCTCTCTCACACTCCCAATCTTTCTCTCTCTCTCTCACACTCCCAATCTTTCTCTCTCTCTCTCACACTCCCAATCTTTCTCTCTCTCTCTCACACTCCCAATCTCTCTCTCTCTCACACTCCCAATCTCTCTCTCTCTCTCTCACTCCCAGTCTCTCTCTCTCTCTCACACTCCCAATCTCTCTCTCTCTCACACTGCCAATCTCTCTCTCTCTCACACTCCCAGTCTCTCTCTCTCTCACTCCCAGTCTCTCTCTCTCACACTTCCAATCTCTCTCACACTCCCAATCTCTCTCATACTCCCAATCTCTCTCTGTCACACTCCCAATCTCTCTCTCACTCCCAATCTCTCTCTTTCACACTTCCAATCTCTCTCTCTCACACTCCCAACCTCTCTCTCTCACACTCCCAATCTCTCTCTCTCACACACTCCCAATCTCTGTCTCCGTCACTCCCAGTCTCTCTCTCTCTCACGCTCCCAATCTCTCTCTCACTCCCAATCTCTCTCTCTCTCACACTCCCAATCTCTCTCTCTCACACTCCCAATCTCTCTCTCACACTCCCAATCTCACTCTCACACTCCCAATCTCTCTCTCTATCACACTCTCAATCTATCTCTCTCACTCCCAGTCTCTCTCTCTCTCACACTCCCAATCTCTCTCTCTCACATTCCCAATCTCTCTCTCTCCCAATCTCTCTCTCTCTCACACTCCCAATCTCTCTCTCTCACACTCCCAATCTGTCTCTCACACTCCCATTCTCTCTCTCTCTCACACACCCATTTTCTCTCTCTCACACTCCCAATCTCTCTCTCACGCTCCCAATCTCTCTCTCACTCCCAGTCTCTCTCTCTCTCACACTCCCAATCTCTCTCTCTCACACTCCCAATCTCTCTCTCTCCCAATCTCTCTCTCTCTCACACTCCCAATCTCTCTCTCTCACACTCCCAATCTCTCTCTCTCACTCCCAGTCTCTCTCTCTCTCACAATCCCAGTCTCTTTCTCTCTCTCACTCCCAATCTCTCTCTCTCAAACTCCCAGCCTCTCTCTCTCTCACTCCCAGTCTCTCTCTCTCACACTCCCAATCCCTCTCTCTCACACTTCCAATCTCTCTCTCTCTCTCTCACACTCCCAATCTCTCTCTCTCACACTCTCAATCTCTCTCTCTCACACTCCCAATCTCTCTCTCTCACACTCCCAATTCCAATTTTTCCAATTCCAATTCAAATGCTTTATTGGCATGAAAGTTTGCAGAGAACCATATTGCCAAAGCTTACATAGCACAAAGGTACAGTTTTCCAACATTCTGTAGGTTTCAATCGATTTGACATTTGTTGGTTACATACAATATTACTTTTAAACAATATTAATTTTAAACAGTCTTTGTACTTCATTTGGTACGCTCAATATTAATTTTAAACAGTCTTTGTACTTCATTTGGTACGCTCAATATTAATTTTAAACATTCTTAATTTTTAAACAGTCCTCAGGTTGTGACATGTTGTTACATATTTGGCCCCAAGGTATGGTCTCTCTCCTTCTCCTAGGACTAATCTCAATTTTGACAGGTCATCCAATTCCTTGAAATCTGGGGTTGTTTGGCTTAGCTTGTTGAATAATATGTTTCTTGATGTGTTGAATTTTTCGCATTTTAGGAGGAAATGCATCTCTGTTTCAACCTCGCCGGCCAGACATTGATCGCATATTCTATTCTCTCTAGGCTGCCAGGATTTCTTGTATCTGCCTTTTTCAATTTCCAGTTGGTGGTCGCTTAGTCTGTACCTGGTGAGGGTCTGTCTCTGTTTTGTGTCCCTGATGGTCGTGAGGTAGTCTGCCAGTTTATATTCTCTTTTTAGGGCCCGGTAACATTCTAATCTGCTTTGGCTTTCAGTTATTTTGTTCCAATGTTCCAGGTAGGTTTCTTTGCATTTTTTAATGATTTGGTTCACTCGGATTGGTGTTTGGACGGCTGTGTTGGTCTGGGGCTGGTCAGGGTCCGGCTGAGTACTTAGTTTCAGTAGCAGCTGACTCAGGGGACTCTTTTCTGGGGTTAGCTCTTGGGTCTGAAAGGCTTTGAAATGAAGGGTGTCTGGGGGGCTAGATTTGAGGTGATTTAGGAAGTTTAGTGCTCGTTTTTGGATGTTTATTATCAGTGGGTATCTGCCTAGTTCGGCTCTGCATGCATTTGTTGGCGTTTTTCTTTGGGTGCGCAGGATGCTTCGGCAGAATTCTGCATGTAGGGCTTCTATTGTGTGTTTTTCCCATTTAGTGTAGCTTTGGTGATTTAGCGGGCCCCATACTTCACTACCGTACAGTGCAATGGGCAGGATTATGCTGTCAAATATTTTGAGCCAGATTTTGATTGGGATTTGGATGTTGTAGAATTTCCAATCTCTCTCTCTCTCACACTCCCAATCTCTCTCTCTCTCACACTCCCAAATTGTCTCTCGCTCACACTCCCAATCTCTCTCTCTCTCACTCCCAATCTCTCTCTCTCACACTCCCAATCTCTCTCTCTCACACTCCCAATCTCTTTCTCTCTCACACTCCCAATCTCTCTCTCTCTCGCACTCCCAATCTCTCCCTCTCTCTCACACTCCCAATCTCTCTCTCTCTCACACTCCCAATCTCTCTCTCTCTCACACTCCCAATCTCTCTCTCTCTCACACTCCCAATCTCTCTCTCTCTCACACTCCCAGTCTCTCTCTCTCACACTCCCAGTCTCTCTCTCTCACACTCCCAATCTCTCTCTCACACACTCCCAGTCTCTCTCTCACACTCCCAATCTCTCTCTCTCACACTCCCAATCTCTCTCTCACACTCCCAATCTTTCTCCCTCTCTCTCACACTCCCAATCTCTCCCTCTCTCACACTCCCAATCTCTCTCTCTCACACTCCCAATCTCTCTCTCTCACACTCCCAATCTCTCTCTCTCTCACACTCCCAATCTCTCTCTCTCTTGCACTCCCAACCTCTCTCTCTCTCTCACACTCCCTGTCTCTCTCTCTCACACTCCCAATCTCTCACACTCCCAATCTCTCACACTCCCAATCTCTCATTCTCACACTCCCAATCTCTCTCTCTCACACCCAGTCTCTCTCTATCTCACTTCCAGTCTCTCTCTCTCTCTCACTCCCAGTCTCTCTCTCTCTCTCACTCCCAGTCTCTCTCTCTCTCACACTCCCAATGTCTCTCTCTCTCTCACACTCCCACTGTCTCTCTCTCTCACTCCCAGTCTCTCTCTCTCTCACACTCCCAGTCTCTCTCTCACTCACACTCCCAATCTCTCTCTCTCACACTCCCAATCTCTCTCTCTCTCACACCCCCAGTCTCTCTCTCTCTCACATTCCCAATCTCTCTCTCACATTCCCAATCAATCTCTCTCTCACACTCCCAATCTCTCTCTCTCTCACTCCCAGTCTCTCTCTCTCACACTCCCAATCTCTCTCTCTCTCTCACACTCCCAATCTCTCTCTCACACTCCCAGTCTCTCTCTCTCACACACTCCCAGTCTCTCTCTCTCTCACACTCCCAATCTCTCTCTCTCACACTCTCAATCTCTCTCTCTCACACATTCCCAATCTCTCTCTCACTCACATTCCCAATCTCTCTCGCTCACACTCCCAATCTCTCTCTCTCTCTCACACTCCCAAACTCTCTCTCTGACACTCCCAATCTGTCTCTCGCTCACACTCCCAATCTCTCTCTCTCACACTCCCAATCTCTCTCTCTCACACTTCCAATCTCTCTCTCTCACACTCCCAATCTCTCTCTCTCTCACACTCCCAATCTCTCTCTGTCACACTCCCAATCTCTCTCTCTCTCACACTCCCAATCTCTCTCTCTCACACTCCCAATCTCTCTCTCACACTCCTAATCTCACTCTCACACTCCCAATCTCTCTCTCTATCACACTCTCAATTTCTCTCTCTCACTCCCAGTCTCTCTCTCTCTCACACTCCCAATCTCTCTCTCTCACACTCCCAATCTCTCTCTCTCCCAATCTCTCTCTCTCTCACACTCCCAATCTCTCTCTCTCACAATCCCAATCTGTCTCTCACACTCCCAATCTCTCTCTCTCTCACACTCCCATTTTCTCTCTCTCACACTCCCAATCTCTCTCTCACGCTCCCAATCTCTCTCTCACTCCCAGTCTCTCTCTCTCTCACACTCCCAATCTCTCTCTCTCACACTCCCAATCTCTCTCTCTCCCAATCTCTCTCTCTCTCACACTCCCAATCTCTCTCCCTCACACTCCCAATCTCTCTCTCTCACTCCCAGTCTCTCTCACTCTCACAATCCCAGTCTCTCTCTCTCTCTCACTCCCAATCTCTCTCTCTCAAACTCCCAATCTCTCTCTCTCAAACTCCCAGCCTCTCTCTCTCTCACTCCCAGTCTCTCTCTCTCACATCCCAATCTCTCTCTCTCACACTTCCAATCTCTCTCCAATTCCAATTCCAATTAAAATGCTTTATTGGCATGAAAGTTTACAGAGAACCATATTGCCAAAGCTTACATAGCAAAAAGGTACAGTTTTCCAACATTCTGTAGGTGTCAATCGATTTGACATTTGTTGGGTACATACAATATTACTTTTAAACAATATTAATTTTAAACAGTCTTTGTACTTCATTTGGTACGTTCAATATTAATTTTAAACAGTCTTAATTTTAAACAGTCCTCAGGTTGTGACATGTTGTTACATATTTGGCCCCAAGGTATGGTCTGTCTCCTTCTCCTAGGACTAATCTCAATTTTGACAGATCATCCAATTCCTTGAAATCTGGGGTTGTTTGGCTTAGCTTGTTGAATAATATGTTTCTTGATGTGTTGAATTTTTCGCATTTTAGGAGGAAATGCATTTCTGTTTCAACCTCGCCAGCCAGACATTGATCGCATATTCTATTCTCTCTAGGCTGCCAGGATTTCTTGTATCTGCCTTTTTCAATTTCCAGTTGGTGGTCGCTTAGTCTGTACCTGGTGAGGGTCTGTCTCTGTTTTGTGTCTCTGATGGTCGTGAGGTAGTCTGCCAGTTTATATTCTCTTTTTAGGGCCCGGTAACATTCTAATCTGCTTTGGCTTTCGGTTATTTTGTTCCAATGTTCCAGGTAGGTTTCTTTGCATTTTTTAATGATTTGGTTCACTCGGATTGGTGTTTGGACGGCTGTGTTGGTCTGGGGCTGGTCAGGGTCCGGCTGAGTACTTAGTTTCCGTAGCAGCTGACTCAGGGGACTCTTTTCTGGGTTTAGCTCTTGGGTCTGAAAGGCTTTGAAATGAAGGGTGTCTGGGGAGCTAGATTTGAGGTGATTTAGGAAGTTTAGTGCTCGTTTTTGGATGTTTCGACACTCCCAATCTCTCTCTCTCTCACTCCCAGTCTCTCTCTCTCACACTCCCAATCTCTCTCTCTCTCTCACACTGCCAATCTCTCTCTCACACTCCCAGTCTCTCTCTCTCACACACTCCCAGTCTCTTTCTCTCACACTCCCAATCTCTCTCTCTCACACTCTCAATCTCTCTCTCTCACACTCTCCCAATCTCTCTCTCACTCACATTCCCAATCTCTCTCGCTCACACTCCCAATCTTTCTCTCTCTCTCTCACACTCCCAATCTCTCTCTCTCTCACACTCCCAATCTCTCTCTCTCACACTCCCAATCTCTCACTTTCACACTCCCAATCTCTCTCTCTCTCACACTCCCAAGCTCTCTCTCTCATACACTCCTAATCTGTCTCTATCACACACTCCCAGTCTCTCTCTCACACTCCCAATCTCTCTCTCTCACACTCCCAATCTCTCTCTCTCACACTCCCAATCTTTCTCTCTCTCTCTCACACTCCCAATCTCTCTCTCTCTCACACTCCCAATCTCTCTCTCTTTCACTCCCAGTCTCTCTCTCTCACCCTCCCAATCTCTCTCTCTCTCTCACACTCCCAATCTCTCTCTCACACTCCCAGTCTCTCTCTCTCACACACTCCCAGTCTCTCTCTCTCACACTCCCAATCTCTCTCTCTCACACTCTCAATCTCTCTCTCTCACACACTCCCAATCTCTCTCTCACTCACATTCCCAATCTCTCTCGCTCACACTCCCAATCTCTCTCTCTCTCTCACACTCCCAAACTCTCTCTCTGACACTCCCAATCTCTCTCTCTCACACTCTCAATCTCTCTCTCTCACACACTCCCAATCTCTCTCTCACTCACACTCCCAGCCTCTCTCCCTCACACTCCCAGTCTCTCTCTCACACTCCCAATCTCTCTCTCTCACACTCCCAATCTCTCTCTCTCACACTCCCAATCTCTCTCTCTCTCACACTCCCAATCTCTCTCTCTCACACTCCCAATCTCTCTCTCTCACACTCCCAATCTCTCTCTCTCTCACACTCCCAATCTCTCTCTCTCTCACACTCCCAATCTGTCTCTCTCACACACTCCCAGTCTCTCTCTCACACTCCCAATCTCTCTCTCTCACACTCCCAATCTCTCTCTCTCACACTCCCAATCTTTCTCTCTCTCTCTCACACTCCCAATCTTTCTCTCTCTCTCTCACACTCCCAATCTCTCTCTCTCTCACACTCCCAATCTCTCTCTCTCACACTCCCAATCTCTCTCTCTCACACACCCAATCTCTCTCTCTCTCACACTCCCAATCTCTCTCTCTCTCACACTCCCAATCTGTCTCTCTCACACACTCCCAGTCTCTCTCTCACACTCCCAATCTCTCTCTCTCACACTCCCAATCTCTCTCTCTCACACTCCCAATCTCTCTCTCTCTCTCACACTCCCAAACTCTCTCTCTGACACTCCCAATCTGTCTCTCGCTCACACTCCCAATCTCTCTCTCTCATACTCTCAATCTCTCTCTCTCACACACTCCCAATCTCTCTCTCACTCACACTCCCAGCCTCTCTCTCTCACACTCCCAGTCTCTCTCTCACACTCCCAATCTCTCTCTCTCTCACACACTCCCAATCTCTCTCTCTCACACTCCCAGTCTCTCTCTCTCACACTTCCAGTCTCTCTCTCACTCACAATCTCTCTCTCTCTCACACTCCCAATCTCTCACACTCCCAATCTCTCACACTCCCAATCTCTCACACTCCCAATCTCTCACACTCCCAATCTCTATCTCTCACTCTCCCATACTCTCTCTCTCACACCCAGTCTCTCTCTCTCTCACTTCCAGTCTCTCTCTCTCAGTTCAGTTCAGTTCAGTTCAAATGCTTTATTGGCATGAAAGTTTACAGAGAACCATATTGCCAAAGCTTACATAGCAAAAAGGTACAGTTTTCCAACATTTCTCTCTCTCACTCCCAGTCTCTCTCTCTCTCTCTCACTCCCAGTCTCTCTCTCTCACACTCCCAATCTCTCTCTCTCTCACAGTCCCAATCTCTCTCTCTCTCATTCCCAGTCTCTCTCTCTCACACTCCCAATCTCCCAATCTCTCTCTCACACTCCCAATCAATCTCTCTATCACACTCCCAATCTCTCTCTCTCTCTCACACTCCCAATCTCTCTCTCTCACACTCCCAATCTCTCTCTCTCTCACACTCCCAATCTCTCTCTCTCTCACACTCCCAATCTCTCTCTCTCTCACACTCCCAATCTGTCTCTCGCTCACACTCCCAATCTCTCTCTCTCACACTCCCAATCTCTCTCTCTCACTCTCCCAATCTCTCTCTCTCACTCCCAATCTCTCTCTCTCGCTCCCAATCTCTCTCTCTCTCTCACTCCCAATCTCTCTCTCTCCCAATCTCTCTCTCTCTCACACTCCCAATCTCTCTCTCTCACACTCCCAATCTCTCTTTCACACTCCCAATCACTCTCTCTCTCACGCTCCCATTTTCTATCTCTCACACTCCCAATCTCTCTCTCTCACACTCCCAATCTCTCTCTCTCACACTCCCAATCTCTCTCTCTCTCACACTCCCAATCTCTCTCTCTCTCTCACACTCCCAATCTGTCTCTCTCACACACTCCCAGTCTCTCTCTCACACTCCCAATCTCTCTCTCTCACACTCCCAATCTCTCTCTCTCACACTCCCAATCTTTCTCTCTCTCTCTCACACTCCCAATCTTTCTCTCTCTCTCTCACACTCCCAATCTCTCTCTCTCTCACACTCCCAATCTCTCTCTCTCACACTCCCAATCTCTCTCTCTCACACACCCAATCTCTCTCTCTCTCACACTCCCAATCTCTCTCTCTCTCACACTCCCAATCTGTCTCTCTCACACACTCCCAGTCTCTCTCTCACACTCCCAATCTCTCTCTCTCACACTCCCAATCTCTCTCTCTCACACTCCCAATCTCTCTCTCTCTCTCACACTCCCAAACTCTCTCTCTGACACTCCCAATCTGTCTCTCGCTCACACTCCCAATCTCTCTCTCTCATACTCTCAATCTCTCTCTCTCACACACTCCCAATCTCTCTCTCACTCACACTCCCAGCCTCTCTCTCTCACACTCCCAGTCTCTCTCTCACACTCCCAATCTCTCTCTCTCTCACACACTCCCAATCTCTCTCTCTCACACTCCCAGTCTCTCTCTCTCACACTTCCAGTCTCTCTCTCACTCCCAATCTCTCTCTCTCTCACACTCCCAATCTCTCACACTCCCAATCTCTCACACTCCCAATCTCTCACACTCCCAATCTCTCACACTCCCAATCTCTATCTCTCACTCTCCCATACTCTCTCTCTCACACCCAGTCTCTCTCTCTCTCACTTCCAGTCTCTCTCTCTCAGTTCAGTTCAGTTCAGTTCAAATGCTTTATTGGCATGAAAGTTTACAGAGAACCATATTGCCAAAGCTTACATAGCAAAAAGGTACAGTTTTCCAACATTTCTCTCTCTCACTCCCAGTCTCTCTCTCTCTCTCACTCCCAGTCTCTCTCTCTCACACTCCCAATCTCTCTCTCTCTCACAGTCCCAATCTCTCTCTCTCTCATTCCCAGTCTCTCTCTCTCACACTCCCAATCTCCCAATCTCTCTCTCACACTCCCAATCAATCTCTCTATCACACTCCCAATCTCTCTCTCTCTCTCACACTCCCAATCTCTCTCTCTCACACTCCCAATCTCTCTCTCTCTCACACTCCCAATCTTTCTCTCTCTCACACTCCCAATCTCTCTCTCTCTCACACTCCCAATCTGTCTCTCGCTCACACTCCCAATCTCTCTCTCTCACACTCCCAATCTCTCTCTCTCACTCTCCCAATCTCTCTCTCTCACTCCCAATCTCTCTCTCTCGCTCCCAATCTCTCTCTCTCTCTCACTCCCAATCTCTCTCTCTCCCAATCTCTCTCTCTCTCACACTCCCAATCTCTCTCTCTCACACTCCCAATCTCTCTTTCACACTCCCAATCACTCTCTCTCTCACGCTCCCATTTTCTATCTCTCACACTCCCAATCTCTCTCTCTCACACTCCCAATCTCTCTCTCTCACACTCCCACTCTCTCTCTCTCTCACTCCCAGTCTCTCTCTCTCTCACACTCCCAGTCTCTCTCTCTCTCGCACTCCCAATCTCTCTCTCACACTTCCAATCTCTCTCTCACACTCCAAGCCTCTCTCTCTCTCACTCCCAGTCTCTCTCTCTCACACTCCCAATCTCTCTCTCTCTCACTCCCAGTCTCTCTCTCTCTCTCACTCCCAATCTGTCTCTCTCTCACACTCCCAATCTCTCTCTCTCTCACACTCCCAGTCTCTCTCTCTCTCACACTCCCAATATCTCTCTCACACTCCCAATCAATCTCTCTCTCACACTCCCAATCTCTCACTCTCTCTCACACTCCCAGTCTCCCTCTCACACTCCCAATCTCTCTCTCTCTCTCACACTCCCAATCTCTGTCTCTCTCACACTCCCAATCTCTGTCTCTCTCACACTCCCAAACTCTCTCTCTCTCACACTCCCAGTCTCTCTCTCTCTCACACTCCCAATCTCTCTCTCACACTCCCAATCAATCTCTCTCTCACACTCCCAATCTATCTCTCTCTCTCACAATCCCAATCTCTCTCTCTCTCACACTCCCAATCTCTCACTCTCTCTCACACTCCCAATCTCTCTCTCACACTCCCAATCTCTCTCACTCACACTCCCAATCTCTCTCTCTCTCTCACACTCCCAATCACTCACTCCCTCACACTCCCAATCTCTCTCTCTCTCACACTCCCAATCTATCTCTGTCTCTCAATTCAATTCAATTCAATTCAAATCGCTTTATTGGCATGACAAGTTACATCTTATGTTGCCAAAGCATCGAAAAACATTCATGTTTGTTTCCAGTAAAACAGATCGATCCATACAGTGTATAAACAGATATATCACTGAGTGTATAAATATACTTTCATATAATTTATATATACTCTTTTCTTATGTGGTTGTCCCTCTGTTTATGGCAAGCTGTAACATAGTGTGCCGCTAGTGGTATACAATCTCTCTCTTCCCCTATGGGAGTTTTTGGTCGTCATTCAAATTTCTGAAATCCGGGCATATTTTTGTGAATTTTGGGTAGAAATTCTCCCTTATGCCCTGATATTTTCTACAAGCTGTGAGGAAGTGCATCTCTGTCTCCACCACTCCCTGACTGCAGTGAGAGCATATCCTGTCCTCTCTTGGTAGCCGGGTCTGCCTGTGTCTACCTTTTTCGATTGCCAGGTTATGTTCACTAAGTCTGTACATTGTCAAAGTTTTTCTCAGTTTGCTATCCTTTACCATGGTCAGGTAATCAGCCATGTTGTATTGTCTGTTTAGGGCCAAGTAGCAATTGAGTTTGCTTTGGGTTTTTGTTGTTTCTGCCCAATATGACAGATATTTTTCCTTTTGCTTAGTGACGATTGTGTTGGGTCGAATACTTTGTGTTACGCTGTCACTGTCCTGGGGCTGGTAATTGTTAGTAGTGTTAGTAGTTACTTCACTGAGTCCCAGGACTAGTTGACTGAGGGTATTCTTCTTTATGGTCCTCTCTTGGCATTTCAGGGCTTCGTAATGATAGCATTGGGGGTTGCTCATTTCTAGGTGTTTCCAAAATTTGGTGGCTCTTTTTTGGATAGTGATTATTAATGGATATTGGCCTAGTTCTGCCCTGCATGCATTGTTTACGGTTTTCCATTGAGTCCGGAGGATACTTTTACAGAATTCTGCATGTAGGACCTCAATTGGGTGTTTGTCCCATTTTGCAAATTCTTGTTGTGTTAGCGGTCCCCACACCTCACTGCCATAGAGTGCAATTGGTTCAATTGCTGATTTGAAAATTTTGAGCCAGATGCTAATTGGGATTTCTACTTGGATTGATTTTTTAATGGCATAGAAAGCCCTTCTTGCTTTCTCTTTCAGTTCATTCACAGCCAGTTTGAAATTTCCCATAGAACTGATTTTTAAGCCCAAGTATGTGTAGTTAGTGGTTTGTTCAATTTTGGTTGTTCCTAGTGTGAAATTTATTTTGGGTCCCTGATGTCTGGATCTTTGCTGGAACAGAAGGACTTTGGTTTTTTGGGGACTTATTGTCAGGGCCCAAGTCTGGCAGTACGACTCCAGCAGATCCAGGTTCTGCTGTAGACCCTCCTTAGTTGGTGACAGCAGAACCAATCCCTCTCTCACACTCCCAATCTCTCTCTCTCTCACACTCCCAATCTCTCCCTCTCTCTCACACTCCCAATCTCACTCTCTCTCTCTCTCACACTCCCAATCTCTCTCTCTCTCACACTCCCAATCTCTCTCTCTCTCACACTCCCAATCTCTCTTTCTCTCACACTCCCAATCTCTCTCTCTCTCACACTCCCAATCTCTCTCTCTCTCACACTCCCAGTCTCTCTCTCTCACACTCCCAGTCTCTCTCTCTCACACTCCCAATCTCTCTCTCACACACTCCCAGTCTCTCTCTCACACTCCCAATCTCTCTCTCTCACACTCCCAATCTCTCTCTCTCACACTCCCAATCTTTCTCTCTCTCTCTCACACTCCCAATCTCTCTCTCTCTCACACTCCCAATCTCTCTCTCTCTCACACTCCCAATCTCTCTCTCTCTCACACTCCCAATCTGTCTGTCTCACACACTCCCAGTCTCTCTCTCACACTCCCAATCTCTCTCTCTCACACTCCCAATCTCTCTCTCTCACACTCCCAATCTTTCTCTCTCTCTCTCACACTCCCAATCTCTCTCTCTCTCACACTCCCAATCTCTCTCTCTCACACTCCCAATCTCTCTCTCTCACACTCCCAATCTCTCTCTCTCTCACACTCCCAATCTCTCTCTCTCTCACACTCCCAATCTGTCTCTCGCTCACACTCCCAATCTCTCTCTCTCACACTCCCAATCTCTCTCTCTCTCACACCCCCAGTGTCTCTCTCTCTCACACTCCCAATCTCTCTCTCACATTCCCAATCAATCTCACTCTCACACTCCCAATCTCTCTCTCTTTCACTCCCAGTCTCTCTCTCTCACCCTCCCAATCTCTCTCTCTCTCTCACACTCCCAATCTCTCTCTCACACTCCCAGTCTCTCTCTCTCACACACTCCCAGTCTCTCTCTCTCACACTCCCAATCTCTCTCTCTCACACTCTCAATCTCTCTCTCTCACACACTCCCAATCTCTCTCTCACTCACTTTCCCAATCTCTCTCGCTCACACTCCCAATCTCTCTCTCTCTCACACTCCCAAACTCTCTCTCTGACACTCCCAATCTGTCTCTCGCTCACACTCCCAATCTCTCTCTCTCACACTCCCAATCTCTCTCTCTCACACTCCCAATCTCTCTCTCTCACACTCCCAATCGCTCTCTCTCTCACACTTCCAATCTCTCTCGCTCACACTCCCAATCTCTCTCTCTCACACTCCCAGTCTCTCTCTCTCACACTCCCAGTCTCTCTCTCTCACACTCCCAGTCTCTCTCTCACACTCCCAATCTCTCTCTCTCTCACACACTCCCAATCTCTCTCTCTCACACTCCCAGTCTCTCTCTCTCACACTTCCAGTCTCTCTCTCACTCCCAATCTCTCTCTCTCTCACACTCCCAATCTCTCACACTCCCAATCTCTCACACTCCCAATCTCTCACACTCCCAATCTCTATCTCTCACACTCCCATACTCTCTCTCTCACACCCAGTCTCTTTCTCTCTCACTTCCAGTCTCTCTCTCTCTCTCACTCCCAGTCTCTCTCTCTCTCTCAATCCCAGTCTCTCTCTCTCTCACACTCCCAATCTCTCTCTCTCTCAAAGTCCCAATCTCTCTCTCTCTCACTCCCAGTCTCTCTCTCTCACACTCCCAATCTCCCAATCTCTCTCTCACACTCCCAATCAATCTCTCTATCACACTCCCAATCTCTCTCTCTCTCTCACACTCCCAATCTCTCTCTCTCACACTCCAAATCTCTCTCTCTCTCACACTCCCAATCTCTCTCTCTCTCACACTCCCAATCTCTCTCTCTCTCACACTCCCAATCTGTCTCTCGCTCACACTCCCAATCTCTCTCTCTCACACTCCCAATCTCTCCCTCTCACTCTCCCAATCTCTCTCTCTCACTCCCAATCTCTCTCTCTCGCTCCCAATCTCTCTCTCTCTCTCACTCCCAATCTCTCTCTCTCCCAATCTCTCTCTCTCTCACACTCCCAATCTCTCTCTCTCACACTCCCAATCTCTCTTTCACACTCCCAATCTCTCTCTCTCTCACGCTCCCATTTTCTATCTCTCACACTCCCAATCTCTCTCTCTCACACTCCCAATCTCTCTCTCTCTCTCACACTCCCACTCTCTCTCTCTCTCACTCCCAGTCTCTCTCTCTCTCACACTCCCAGTCTCTCTCTCTCTCGCACTCCCAATCTCTCTCTCACACTCCCAATCTCTCTCTCACACTCCCAGCCTCTCTCTCTCTCACTCCCAGTCTCTCTCTCTCACACTCCCAATCTCTCTCTCTCTCACTCCCAGTCTCTCTCTCTCTCTCACTCCCAATCTCTCTCTCTCTCACACTCCCAATCTCTCTCTCTCTCACACTCCCAGTCTCTCTCTCTCTCACACTCCCAATCTCTCTCTCACACTCCCAATCAATCTCTCTCTCACACTCCCAATCTCTCTCTCTCTCTCTCAATCCCAATCTCTCTCTCTCTCACACTCCCAATCTCTCACTCTCTCTCACACTCCCAATCTCTCTCTCACACTCCCAATCTCTCTCTCTCTCTCACACTCCCAATCTCTGTCTCTCTCACACTCCCAATCTCTCTCTCTCTCACACTCCCAGTCTCTCTCTCTCTCACACTCCCAATCTCTCTCTCACACTCCCAATCAATCTCTCTCTCACACTCCCAATCTCTCTCTCTCTCTCACAATCCCAATCTCTCTCTCTCTCACACTCCCAATCTCTCACTCTCTCTCACACTCCCAATCTCTCTCTCAAATTCCCAATCTCTCTCACTCACACTCCCAATCTCTCTCTCTCTCTCACACTCCCAATCACTCACTCCCTCACACTCCCAATCTCTCTCTCTCTCTCACACTCCCAATCTATCTCTGTTTCTCAATTCAATTCAATTCAATTCAAATCGCTTTATTGGCATGACAAGTTACATCTTATGTTGCCAAAGCATCGAAAAACATTCATGTTTGTTCCCAGTAAAACAGATCTATCCATACAGTGTATAAACAGATATATCCCTGAGTGTATAAATATACTTTCATATAATTTATATATACTCTTTTCTTATATTTAGTGGTTGTCCCTCTGTTTATGGCAAGCTGTAACATAGTGTGCCGCTCGTGTTATACAATCTCTCTCTTCCCCTTGTAGGTATGGGAGTTTTTGGTCGTCATTCAAATTTCTGAAATCCGGACATATTTTTGTGAATTTTGGGTAGAAATTCTCCCTTATGCCCTCATATTTTCTACAAGCTGTGAGGAAGTGCATCTCTGTCTCCACCACTCCCTGACTGCAGTGAGAGCATATCCTGTCCTCTCTTGGTAGCCGGGTCTGCCTGTGTCTACCTTTTTCGATTGCCAGGTTATGTTCACTTAGTCTGTACATTGTCAAAGTTTTTCTCAGTTTGCTATCCTTTACCATGGTCAGGTAATCAGCCATGTTGTATTGTCTGTTTAGGGCCAAGTAGCAATTGAGTTTGCTTTGGGTTTTTGTTGTTTCTGCCCAATATGACAGATATTTTTCCTTTTGCTTAGCGACGATTGTGTTGGGTCGAATACTTTGTGTTACGCTGTCACTGTCCTGGGGCTGGTAATTGTTAGTAGTGTTAGTAGTTACTTCACTGAGTCCCAGGACTAGTTGACTGAGGGTATTCTTCTTTATGGTCCTCTCTTGGCTTTTCAGGGCTTCGTAATGATAGCATTGGGGGTTGCTCATTTCTAGGTGTTTCCAAAATTTGGTGGCTCTTTTTTGGATAGTGATTATTAATGGATATTGGCCTAGTTCTGCCCTGCATGCATTGTTTACGGTTTTCCATTGAGTCCGGAGGATACTTTTACAGAATTCTGCATGTAGGGTCTCAATTGGGTGTTTGTCCCATTTTGCAAATTCTTGTTGTGTTAGCGGTCCCCACACCTCACTGCCATAGAGTGCAATTGGTTCAATTGCTGAATTGAAAATTTTGAGCCAGATGCTAATTGGGATTTCTACTTGGATTGATTTTTTAATGGCATAGAAAGCCCTTCTTGCTTTCTCTTTCAGTTCATTCACAGCCAGTTTGAAATTTCCCGTAGAACTGATTTTTAAGCCCAAGTATGTGTAGTTAGTGGTTTGTTCAATTTTGGTTGTTCCTAGTGTGAAATTTATTTTGGGTCCCTGATGTCTGGATCTTTGCTGGAACAGAAGGACTTTGGTTTTTTGGGGACTTATTGTCAGGGCCCAAGTCTGGCAGTACGACTCCAGCAGATCCAGATTCTGCTGTAGACCCTCCTTAGTTGGTGACAGCAGAACCAATCTCTCTCTCACACTCCCAATCTCTCTCTCTCTCACACTCCCAATCTCTCTCTCTCTCTCACACTCCCAATCTCTCTCTCTCTCCCTCTCACACTCCCAATCTCTCTCTCTCTCACACTCCCAATCTCTCTCTCTCTCACACTCCCAATCTCTCTCTCTCTCTCACATTCCCAATCTCTCTCTCTCTCTCTCTCACACTCCCAATCTCTCTCTCTCTCACACTCCCAATCTCTCTCTCTCTCACACTCCCAATCTCTCTCTCTCTCACACTCCCAATCTCTCTCTCTCTCACACTCCCAATCTCTCTCTCTCACACTCCCAGTCTCTCTCTCTCACACTCCCAGTCTCTCTCTCTCACACTCCCAATCTCTCTCTCACACACACCCAGTCTCTCTCTCACACTCCCAATCTCTCTCTCTCACACTCCCAATCTCTCTCTCTCACACTCCCAATCTTTCTCTCTCTCTCTCACACTCCCAATCTCTCTCTCTCTCACACTCCCAATCTCTCTCTCTCACACTCCCAATCTCTCTCTCTCACACTCCCAATCTCTCTCTCTCTCACACTCCCAATCTCTCTCTCTCTCACACTCCCAGTCTCTCTCTCTCTCACACTCCCAATCTCACTCTCACACTCCCAATCAATCTCTCTCTCACACACCCAATCTCTCTCTCTCTCTCTCAATCCCAATCTCTCTCTCTCTCACACTCCCAATCTCTCACTCTCTCTCACACTCCCAATCTCTCTCTCACACTCCCAATCTCTCTCTCTCTCTCACACTCCCAATCTCTGTCTCTCTCACACTCCCAATCTCTCTCTCTCTCACACTCCCAGTCTCTCTCTCTCTCACACTCCCAATCTCTCTCTCACACTCCCAATCAATCTCTCTCTCACACTCCCAATCTCTCTCTCTCTCTCACAATCCCAATCTCTCTCTCTCTCACACTCCCAATCTCTCTCTCACACTCCCAATCTCTCTCACTCACACTCCCAATCTCTCTCTCTCTCTCACACTCCCAATCACTCACTCACTCACACTCCCAATCTCTCTCTCTCTCACACTCCCAATCTATCTCTGTCTCTCAATTCAATTCAATTCAATTCAAATCGCTTTATTGGCATGACAAGTTACATCTTATGTTGCCAAAGCATCGAAAATCATTCATGTTTGTTCCCAGTAAAACAGATCTATCCATACAGTGTATAAACAGATATATCCCTGAGTGTATAAATATACTTTCATATAATTTATATATACTCTTTTCTTATATTTAGTGGTTGTCCCTCTGTTTATGGCAAGCTGTAACATAGTGTGCCGCTAGTGTTATACAATCTCTCTCTTCCCCTAGTAGGTATGGGAGTTTTTGGTCGTCATTCAAATTTCTGAAATCCGGGCATATTTTTGTGAATTTTGGGTAGAAATTCTCCCTTATGCCCTGATATTTTCTACAAGCTGTGAGGAAGTGCATCTCTGTCTCCACCACTCCCTGACTGCAGTGAGAGCATATCCTGTCCTCTCTTGGTAGCCGGGTCTGCCTGTGTCTACCTTTTTCGATTGCCAGGTTATGTTCACTAAGTCTGTACATTGTCAAAGTTTTTCTCAGTTTGCTATCCTTTACCATGGTCAGGTAATCAGCCATGTTGTATTGTCTGTTTAGGGCCAAGTAGCAATTGAGTTTGCTTTGGGTTTTTGTTGTTTCTGCCCAATATGACAGATATTTTTCCTTTTGCTTAGCGACGATTGTGTTGGGTCGAATACTTTGTGTTACGCTGTCACTGTCCTGGGGCTGGTAATTGTTAGTAGTGTTAGTAGTTACTTCACTGAGTCCCAGGACTAGTTGACTGAGGGTATTCTTCTTTATGGTCCTCTCTTGGCATTTCAGGGCTTCGTAATGATAGCATTGGGGGTTGCTCATTTCTAGGTGTTTCCAAAATTTGGTGTCTCTTTTTTGGATAGTGATTATTAATGGATATTGGCCTAGTTCTGCCCTGCATGCATTGTTTACGGTTTTCCATTGAGTCCGGAGGATACTTTTACAGAATTCTGCATGTAGGATCTCAATTGGGTGTTTGTCCCATTTTGCAAATTCTTGTTGTGTTAGCGGTCCCCACACCTTACTGCCATAGAGTGCAATTGGTTCAATTGCTGATTTGAAAATTACGAGCCAGATGCTAATTGGGATTTCTACTTGGATTGATTTTTTAATGGCATAGAAAGCCCTTCTTGCTTTCTCTTTCAGTTCATTCACAGCCAGTTTGAAATTTCCCGTAGAACTGATTTTTAAGCCCAAGTATGTGTAGTTAGTGGTTTGTTCAATTTTGGTTGTTCCGAGTGTGAAATTTATTTTGGGTCCCTGATGTCTGGATCTTTGCTGGAACAGAAGGACTTTGGTTTTTTGGGGACTTATTGTCAGGGCCCAAGTCTGGCAGTATGACTCCAGCAGATCCAGGTTCTGCTGTAGACCCTCCTTAGTTGGCGACAGCAGAACCAATCTCTCTCTCACACTCCCAATCTCTCTCTCTCTCACACTCCCAATCTCTCTCTCTCTCTCACATTCCCAATCTCTCTCTCTCTCTCTCTCACACTCCCAATCTCTCTCTCTCTCACACTCCCAATCTCTCTCTCTCTCACACTCCCAGTCTCTCTCTCTCACAATCCCAGTCTCTCTCTCTCACACTCCCAATCTCTCTCTCACACACTCCCAGTCTCTCTCTCACACTCCCAATCTCTCTCTCTCACACTCCCAATCTCTCTCTCTCACACTCCCAATCTTTCTCTCTCTCTCTCACACTCCCAATCTCTCTCTCTCTCACACTCCCAATCTCTCTCTCTCACACTCCCAATCTCTCTATCTCACACTCCCAATCTCTCTCTCTCTCACACTCCCAATCTCTCTCTCTCTCACACTCCCAATCTGTCTCTCTCACACACTCCCAGTCTCTCTCTCACACTCCCAATCTCTCTCTCTCACACTCCCAATCTCTCTCTCTCACACTCCCAATCTTTCTCTCTCTCTCTCACACTCCCAATCTCTCTCTCTCTCACACTCCCAATCTCTCTCTCTCACACTCCCAATCTCTCTCTCTCACACTCCCAATCTCTCTCTCTCTCACACTCCCAATCTCTCTCTCTCTCACACTCCCAATCTGTCTCTCGCTCACACTCCCAATCTCTCTCTCTCACACTCCCAATCTCTCTCTCTCTCACACCCCCAATCTCTCTCTCTCTCACACTCCCAATCTCTCTCTCTCACACTCCCAATCTCTCTCTCTCACACTCCCAATCTCTCTCTCTCTCACACTCCCAATCTCTCTCTCTCTCGCACTCCCAATCTCTCTCTCTCTCTCACACTCCCAATCTCTCTCTCTCACACTCCCAATCTCTCACACTCTGGCTCTTTTTTGGATAGTGATTATTAATGGATATTGGCCTAGTTCTGCCCTGCATGCATTGTTTACGGTTTTCCATTGAGTCCGGAGGATACTTTTACAGAATTCTGCATGAAGGATCTCAATTGGGTGTTTGTCCCATTTTGCAAATTCTTGTTGTGTTAGCGGTCCCCACACCTCACTGCCATAGAGTGCAATTGGATCAATTGCTGATTTGAAAATTTTGAGCCAGATGCTAATTGGGATTTCTACTTGGATTGATTTTTTAATGGCATAGAAAGCCCTTCTTGCTTTCTCTTTCAGTTCATTCACAGCCAGTTTGAAATTTCCCGTAGAACTGATTTTTAAGCCCAAGTATGTGTAGTTAGTGGTTTGTTCAATTTTGGTTGTTCCTAGTGTGAAATTTATTTTGGGTCCCTGATGCCTGGATCTTTGCTGGAACAGAAGGACTTTGGTTTTTTGGGGACTTATTGTCAGGGCCCAAGTCTGGCAGTACGACTCCAGCAGATCCAGATTCTGCTGTAGACCCTCCTTAGTTGGTGACAGCAGAAACAATCTCTCTCTCACACTCCCAATCTCTCTCTCTCTCACACTCCCAATCTCTCTCTCTCTCTCACACTCCCAATCTCTCTCTCTCTCCCTCTCACACTCCCAATCTCTCTCTCTCTCACACTCCCAATCTCTCTCTCTCTCACACTCCCAGTCTCTCTCTCTCACACTCCCAGTCTCTCTCTCTCACACTCCCAATCTCTCTCTCTCTCACACTCCCAATCTCTCTCTCTCACACTCCCAATCTCTCTCTCTCTCACACTCCCATTTTCTCTCTCACACTCCCAATCACTCTCTCTCACACTCCCAATCTCTCTCTCTCTCTCACACTCCCACTGTCTCTCTCTCTCACTCCCAGTCTCTCTCTCTCTCACACTCCCAGTCTCTCTCTCTCTCACACTCCCAATCTCTCTCTCTCACACTCCCAATCTCTCTCTCTCTCACACCCCCAGTCTCTCTCTCTCTCACACTCCCAATCTCTCTCTCACATTCCCAATCAATCTCTCTCTCACACTCCCAATCTCTCTCTCTTTCACTCCCAGTCTCTCTCTCTCACCCTCCCAATCTCTCTCTCTCTCTCACTCCCAATCTCTCTCTCACACTCCCAGTCTCTCTCTCTCACACACTCCCAGTCTCTCTCTCTCACACTCCCAATCTCTCTCTCTCACACTCTCAATCTCTCTCTCTCACACACTCCCAATCTCTCTCTCACTCACATTCCCAATCTCTCTCGCTCGCACTCCCAATCTCTCTCTCTCTCTCACACTCCCAAACTCTCTCTCTGACACTCCCAATCTGTCTCTCGCTCACACTCCCAATCTCTCTCTCTCACACTCCCAATCTCTCTCTCTCACACTCCCAATCTCTCTCTCTCACACTCCCAATCTCTCTCTCTCTCACACTTCCAATCTCTCTCGCTCACACTCCCAATCTCTCTCTCTCACACTCCCAGTCTCTCTCTCTCACACTCCCAGTCTCTCTCTCTCACACTCCCAGTGTCTCTCTCACACCCCCAATCACTCTCTCTCTCACACACTCCCAATCTCTCTCTCTCACACTCCCAGTCTCTCTCTCTCACACTTCCAGTCTCTCTCTCACTCCCAATCTCTCTCTCTCTCACACTCCCAATCTCTCACACTCCCAATCTCTCACACTCCCAATCTCTCACACTCCCAATCTCTATCTCTCACACTCCCATACTCTCTCTCTCACACCCAGTCTCTCTCTCTCTCACTTCCAGTCTCTCTCTCTCGCTCACTCCCAGTCTCTCTCTCTCTCTCACTCCCAGTCTCTCTCTCTCTCACACTCCCAATCTCTCTCTCTCTCACAGTCCCAATCTCTCTCTCTCTCACTCCCAGTCTCTCTCTCTCACACTCCCAATCTCCCAATCTCTCTCTCACACTCCCAATCAATCTCTCTATCACACTCCCAATCTCTCTCTCTCTCTCACACTCCCAATCTCTCTCTCTCACACTCCCAATCTCTCTCTCTCTCACACTCCCAATCTCTCTCTCTCTCACACTCCCAATCTCTCTCTCTCTCACACTCCCAATCTGTCTCTCGCTCACACTCCCAATCTCTCTCTCTCACACTCCCAATCTCTCTCTCTCACTCTCCCAATCTCTCTCTCTCACTCCCAATCTCTCTCTCTCGCTCCCAATCTCTCTCTCTCTCTCACTCCCAATCTCTCTCTCTCCCAATCTCTCTCTCTCTCACACTCCCAATCTCTCTCTCTCACACTCCCAATCTCCCTTTCACACTCCCAATCTCTCTCTCTCTCACGCTCCCATTTTCTATCTCTCACACTCCCAATCTCTCTCTCTCACACTCCCAATCTCTCTCTCTCTCTCACACTCCCACTCTCTCTCTCTCTCACTCCCAGTCTCTCTATCTCTCACACTCCCAGTCTCTCTCTCTCTCGCACTCCCAATCTCTCTCTCACACTCCCAATCTCTCTCTCACACTCCCAGACTCTCTCTCTCTCACTCCCAGTCTCTCTCTCTCACACTCCCAATCTCTCTCTCTCTCACTCCCAGTCTCTCTCTCTCTCTCACTCCCAATCAGTTCAGTTCAGTTCAGTTCAAATGCTTTATTGGCATGAAAGTTTACAGAGGACCATATTGCCAAAGCTTACATAGCAAAAAGGTACAGTTTTCCAACATTCTGTAGGTGTCAATCGATTTGACATTTGTTGGGTACATACAATATTACTTTTAAACAATATTAATTTTAAACAGTCTTTCTACTTCATTTGGTACGTTCAATATTAATTTTAAACAGTCTTACTTTTAAACAGTCCTCAGGTTGTGACATGTTGTTACATATTTGGCCCCAAGGTATGGTCTGTCTCCTTCTCCTAGGACTAATCTCAATTTTCACAGATCATCCAATTCCTTGAAATCTGGGGTTGTTTGGCTTAGCTTGTTGAATAATATGTTTCTTGATGTGTTGAATTTTTCGCATTTTAGGAGGAAATGCATTTCTGTTTCAACCTCGCCAGCCAGACATTGGTCGCATATTCTATTCTCTCTTGGCTGCCAGGATTTCTTGTATCTGCCTTTTTCAATTTCCAGTTGGTGGTCGCTTAGTCTGTACCTGGTGAGGGTCTGTGTCTGCTTTGTGTCTCTGATGGTCGTGAGGTAGTCTGCCAGTTTATATTCTCTTTTTAGGGCCCGGTAACATTCTAATCTGCTTTGGCTTTCGGTTATTTTGTTCCAATGTTCCAGGTAGGTTTCTTTGCATTTTTTAATGATTTGGTTCACTCGGATTGGTGTTTGGACGGCTGTGTTGGTCTGGGGCTGGTCAGGGTCCGGCTGAGTACTCAGCTTCAGGAGCAACTGACTCAGGGGACTCCCCTCTGGGTTTAGCTCTTGGGTCTGAAAGGCTTTGAAATGAAGGGTGTCTGTGGAGCTAGATTTGAGGTGATTTAGGAAGTTTAGTGCTCGTTTTTGGATGTTTATTATCAGTGGGTATCTGCCTAGTTCGGCTCTGCATGCATTTGTTGGCGTTTTTCTTTGGGTGTGAAGGATGCTTCGGCAGAATTCTGCATGTAGGGCTTCTATTGTGTGTTTTTCCCATTTAGTGTAGCTTTGGTGATTTAGCGGGCCCCATACTTCACTACCGTACAGTGCAATGGGCAGGATTATGCTGTCAAATATTTTGAGCCAGATTTTGATTGGGATTTAGATGTTGTAGAATTTTCTTTTTATTGCATATAGGGCTCTTCGGGCTTTTTCTTTTAGTGCATTCACTGCTATGCTGAAGCTCCCTGATGCTGTAATAGTTAGACCAAGGTAGGTGTAGCTCATAGTGTGTCCTATAGTGGTATCACTGAGGGTAAACTGGTATTTGTTTTCCTGACATCTTGGTCTTTTCTTAAAAATCATGATGTTGGTTTTCTTTAGATTTACTGTTAGAGCCCAACTTTGGCAGTATTTGTCGAGTAGGTCTAGTTGTTGCTGTAATCCCTGTTCTGTGGGAGACAGCAGAACCAGGTCGTCCGCATAGAACAGGGACTTCACTTCTCCATCCAGGAGACGGAGACCTGGTGACTCGCTTTGCTCCAGCATGTCTGCTAATTCATTTATGTATATGTTGAACAGGGTCGGGCTCAAATTGCAGCCCTGCCGGACGCCTCTTCTCTGGGTGAAGAAATCGGTGCGTTTGTCTCCAATTTTGACCCCGCATTTGTTTTTCAGATACATTGATTTAATAAGGTCATAGACTTTGCCCCCTATTCCACACTGAAGAAGTTTATAATAGAGCCCTTCGTGCCATATAGAGTCAAAGGCTTTCTTGAAGTCGATGAAACAGGCGAATATTTTCCCATTTTTTGTTTGGTGTTTATGTTTTTCAATGAGGGTGTGAAGGGTATAGATATGGTCGGCGGTGCGGTGTTTTGGAAGAAAGCCTATTTGGCTCTTTCTGAGGATATTATGTTTGTTAAGAAAATCAAGTAATCTACTATTTAGAATACTGCAGAATAACTTCCCTAGACAACTGTTGACACAGATGCCGCGGTAGTTATTTGGGTCTCTCTCTCTCTCTCACACTCCCAATCTCTCT
The DNA here is from genome assembly GCF_052327205.1 of Somniosus microcephalus. NCBI lineage: Eukaryota > Metazoa > Chordata > Chondrichthyes > Squaliformes > Somniosidae > Somniosus > Somniosus microcephalus. Next base: position 64,957 of record NW_028226028.1, read on the forward strand.
CTCTCTCACACTCCCAGTCTCTCTCTCTCTCACACTCCCAATCTCACTCTCACACTCCCAATCAATCTCTCTCTCACACTCCCAATCTCTCTCTCTCTCTCTCAATCCCAATCTCTCTCTCTCTCACACTTCCAATCTCTCACTCTCTCTCACACTCCCAATCTCTCTCTCACACTCCCAATCTCTCTCTCTCTCTCATACTCCCAATCTCTGTCTCTCTCACACTCCCAATCTCTCTCTCTCTCACACTCCCAGTCTCTCTCTCTCTCACACTCCCAATCTCTCTCTCACACTCCCAATCAATCTCTCTCTCACACTCCCAATCTCTCTCTCTCTCTCACAATCCCAATCTCTCTCTCTCTCACACTCCCAATCTCTCTCTCACACTCCCAATCTCTCTCACTCACACTCCCAATCTCTCTCTCTCTCTCACACTCCCAATCACTCACTCACTCACACTCCCAATCTCTCTCTCTCTCACACTCCCAATCTATCTCTGTCTCTCAATTCAATTCAATTCAATTCAAATCGCTTTATTGGCATGACAAGTTACATCTTATGTTGCCAAAGCATCGAAAAACATTCATGTTTGTTCCCAGTAAAACAGATCTATCCATACAGTGTATAAACAGATATATCCATGAGTGTATAAATATACTTTCATATAATTTATATATACTCTTTTCTTATATTTAGTGGTTGTCCCTCTGTTTATGGCAAGCTGTAACATAGTGTGCCGCTCGTGTTATACAATCTCTCTCTTCCCCTAGTAGGTATGGGAGTTTTTGGTCGTCATTCAAATTTCTGAAATCCGGACATATTTTTGTGAATTTTGGGTAGAAATTCTCCCTTATGCCCTCATATTTTCTACAAGCTGTGAGGAAGTGCATCTCTGTCTCCACCACTCCCTGACTGCAGTGAGAGCATATCCTGTCCTCTCTTGGTAGCCGGGTCTGCCTGTGTCTACCTTTTTCGATTGCCAGGTTATGTTCACTTAGTCTGTACATTGTCAAAGTTTTTCTCAGTTTGCTATCCTTTACCATGGTCAGGTAATCAGCCATGTTGTATTGTCTGTTTAGGGCCAAGTAGCAATTGAGTTTGCTTTGGGTTTTTGTTGTTTCTGCCCAATATGACAGATATTTTTCCTTTTGCTTAGCGACGATTGTGTTGGGTCGAATACTTTGTGTTACGCTGTCACTGTCCTGGGGCTGGTAATTGTTAGTAGTGTTAGTAGTTACTTCACTGAGTCCCAGGACTAGTTGACTGAGGGTATTCTTCTTTATGGTCCTCTCTTGGCTTTTCAGGGCTTCGTAATGATAGCATTGGGGGTTGCTCATTTCTAGGTGTTTCCAAAATTTGGTGGCTCTTTTTTGGATAGTGATTATTAATGGATATTGGCCTAGTTCTGCCCTGCATGCATTGTTTACGGTTTTCCATTGAGTCCGGAGGATACTTTTACAGAATTCTGCATGAAGGATCTCAATTGGGTGTGATGCACTATCAATTGCTACAAAAGACTGGAGATTGAGTAAGTAATAAACAGGCTTTTATTACCAAAGAACAGAGCATGCCTCTTGTGGTTGCCTGGTATCCAAAAGGGCCGGAGGCTTCTGAGCAGCGACCTTTATACCCAGCCATGAGGGTGGAGCCAGGGGCTGAGTCAGCTGAGGCATGCACAGACAAGTACAACAATATGCAAGAGTGAACAACAGTACTAACAGTGAACAACAATACTAACAACAGTGGTTTACCACATTCACCCCTTGTTTAGAATTGAGTCCGGCGGGGTGAAGTGCACTAAAAATTCGTGTACTGAAGTCTATCAGGAGGCCTTGTAAGCCGTCCTGAGCGTCGCAGCAGCGGCGGTGATGGTGCAGCATCCAACGGTGAACCCGGTGTCTCGTTCAGAGGAGGTGTAGCAGGTGGCGGACCCTGGGGTTGCTGCATGCCGTCTACAGGGGTCAGAGCATGGGTAATGGGAGGTAGCGATGGTGGTCTCTCAGAGGCACCCGAAGGTGCGAGGTCTCGTGCGGGGACTGTGTCCTGGGGGTAGGCAGGAGTAGCGGTGGGTGGCGAAGAGGGTGTTTCAGGAGCACCTGCAGGTGCGAGGTCTCGAATGGAGACTGTGTCCTCCCGCCCGTCCGGGTACACCACGTAAGCATACTGCGGGTTGGCGTGGAGGAGGCTCACCCTCTCGACCAGGGGGTCCGCCTTATGGGTCCTCACGTGCTTCCGCAGTAGGACGGGACCTGGAGAAGTCAGCCATGTTGGTAGCGAAATCCCCGACGTGGACTTCCTGGGGAAGGAGAACATTCTCTCGTGAGGAGTGGCATTGGTGGGTGTACAGAGCAGCGACCGAATGGAATGGAGCGCCGCAGGGAGGACCTCCTGCCAGCGGGAGGTCGGAAGGCCCTTAGATTTTAAGTTTAAAAGGACTGCCTTCCAGACTGTCGCATTCTCCCTTTCCACCTGGCCGTTACCCCGGGGGTTGTAGCTGGTGGTCCTGCTTGTAGCAATGCCTCTCGCGAGCAGGTACTGCCGAAGTTCGTCGCTCATAAAAGATGAGCCCCTGTTGCTATGGATATAGCTAGGGAAACCGAACAAGGCGAAGCGGTCATTCAGACATTTAATGACCGTGGTACTGGTCATGTCCGAGCAAGGGATGGCAAACGGGAAACGGGAGTACTCATCAATTATATTGAGGAAGTACACATTGCGGTCAGAGGAGGGGAGGGGCCCTTTAAAATCGATGCTCAGCCGCTCGAAGGGGCGCGTGGCTTTGATCAGGCTCGCTCTGTCTGGCCTATAAAAATGCGGCTTGCACTCGGCACAGATCTGGCAGTTCCTGGTCATGGTCCTGACCTCCTCGATGGAGTAGGGCAGGTTACGGGATTTGATAAAATGGAAGAACCTGGTGACCCCCGGGTGGCAGAGGTCATTGTGGAGGGTCTGTAGCCTATCAACCTGCGCGTTGGCGCACGTACCACGTGATAGGGCATCTGGGGGCTCATTGAGTTTCCCGGGCCGGTACAAGATATCGTAATTGTAGGTGGAGAGTTCGATTCTCCACCTTAAGATCTTGTCATTCTTGATTTTGCCCCGCTGCTTATTATGAAACATAAAAGCCACTGAACGCTGGTCAGTGAGCAGGGTAAATCGTTTTCCGGCCAGGTAATGCCGCCAATGTCGCACGGCTTCCACAATGGCCTGGGCCTCCTTTTCGACAGAGGAGTGTCGAATCTCGGGGCCCTGGAGGGTCCTTGAGAAAAAGGCCACGGGTCTCCCCGCCTGGTTAAGGGTTGCAGCTAGGGCAAAGTCGGATGCGTCGCTCTCCACTTGAAAAGGAAGGGACTCATCCACAGCGTGCATTGTGGCCTTCGCAATGTCTCCTTTTATGAGAGTGAAGGCTGCACAGGCCTCTGCTGTCAGGGGGAAGGAGGCGGACTTGATGAGGGGTCGGGCTTTATCCGCATAGTTGGGCACCCACTGCGCATAGTAAGAGAAAAACCCCAGGCATCTCTTCAGTGCTTTCTGGCAGTGGGGGAGGGGGAGCTCCATAAGGGGGCGCATTCTATCGGGGTCTGGGCCGATGACTCCGTTCTCCACTACGCAGCCAAGAATAGCAAGGCGCGTAGTACGAAACATACATTTGTCTTTGTTGTATGTGAGATTCAGCCGCTGGGCCGTCCGGAGGAATTTCTCTAGATTAACGTCGTGGTCCTGCTGGTCGCGGCCGCAGATGGTGACGTTGTCTAGATATGGGAAAGTGGCCTGGAGCGCGTTCTGGTCAACCATCCGGTCCATCTCCCGTTGGAAGACAGAAACTCCGTTGGTGACGCCGAAGGGAACTCTGAGAAAGTGATAGAGCCGACCGTCAGCTTCAAAAGCTGTGTACTGGCGGTCCTCAGCCCTGATGGGGAGCTGGTGGTATGCCGACTTCAGATCAATCGTCGAGAACACCCGGTATTGTGCTATCTGATTGACCATGTCAGATATGCGGGGGAGTGGGTATGCATCTAGTTGGGTGTAGCGATTGATCGTCTGGCTGTAGTCAATAACTAGGCGCTGTTTTTCGCCAGTCTTCACTACCACCACTTGTGCTCGCCATGGGCTGGTGCTACTTTCAATAATCCCTTCCTTCAGGAGTCTCGCTACCTCGGATTTAATGAAGCTCCTATCCCCAACACTAACGCCTGCTTTTGGTAGCGATGGGCTTACAGTCGCGGGTGAGGTTAGCGAACAAGGAGGGGGGGGGGACTTTAAGGGTGGAGAGGCTGCAAATGGTGCACGGCGGGCGATTTAAAAGCTGCTGGCTGCAGACTGTGAGTGGGGGGAGGGGTCCGTCATACGCTAATGTGACACTCTTAAGGTGGCACTGAAAATCCAACCCCAGTAGAACGGCAGCGCAGAGATGGGGCAGGACCAGAAGTTTAAAATTTTTGTATTCTGTGCCCCTTACTGAAAGGGTCACTACACAGTAGCCACCGACGTCCGCTGACTGGGCTTTGGAAGCCAAAGAGATCCGATGGCGCGTCGGCAGGACCGGGAGAGAGTAACTGCGCACCGTGTCGGGGTGGATAAAGCTCTCCGTGCTCCCGCTGTCAAAAAGGCAGGTAGTGGCGCGGCCGTTTACCGTAATATCCATCATGGACCTGGACAGTTGATGAGGGAGAGATTGGTCCAGCGTCACGGAGGCCAGCGTATGGTCGAGCGAGTCGATGTGGTCGTCAGATGAGGCGGTGGTTGAGTCCGGGTCCCCCGTGGTTGAAGTCGGAGGCGTCCAAGATGGCGGACAAAATGGCGGCGCCCACGGTCCCGATCCCCACGCGGCTGGGGGAGCCCAAGATGGCGGACAAGATGGCTGCGCCCACGGTTCGCACGCAGCGCTGCTGGCGTTAGCGGTCTTCCCTTTGCAGGCGCTAACGTAGTGACCTTTCTTCCCGCAGCCGGAGCAGGTAGCATTCTTCGCGGGGCAGCGTGCTCTAGGGTGTTTAGCTTGGCCACAAAAATAGCATTTTTGTGCCTTGGACATCGCTGCAGCAGTCAGAGGTGGCGGTCCCATGGCCCAAGATTGCGGCGTCCACGGCGCGGGGCGATGAGGGGAGAAAGCGTCCATATTTCTGTGGGCCGCGTCGAGCGAGAGCGCGAGGGACACTGCCTTTGTCAGGTCTATTTCACCCTTCTCCAGCAGCCTCTGCCGGGAGTAGTCGGACCTTAGACCCGCAACGAAAGCGTCTCGTATCAGTCCCTCCGCATGTGCCGCGGCCGATACTTCCTTGCAGTCGCAGCCGCGTCCGAGTACCCGCAGTGCCCGTAGGAAGGCTTCCACCGATTCCCCGGGCTGCTGTCTGCGAGATCTTAAAAGGTGCCTGGCATAGACCGTGTTAACCGGGCGTGCATACTGCCCTTTCAGTAGGTCGATAGCCGCCGCGTAGGTCGTCGCATCTTGGATTAAAGTATAGACTTGGTGGCTCACCTTCGAGGCCAGGATTTTCAGTTTATTTTCATCAAGAGTCACGGTCGAGGCTTCCAGATACGCCTCAAAGCAACGCAGCCATTGTGCGAATTTAGTCGACGAACCCGCTTCTTGGGGGTCTAGGTCCAGGCATGTTGGTCTGAGGGCTCGCAGCAGCGCCTGCTGCTCAGCGTTTTGCGCCATCGGTTGATCAGCATCCGCAGCCAACATTTAACTTTGGTAATAAAATTGATGCACTATCAATTGCTACAAAAGACTGGAGATTGAGTAAGTAATAAACAGGCTTTTATTACCAAAGAACAGAGCATGCCTCTTGTGGTTGCCTGGTATCCAAAAGGGCCGGAGGCTTCTGAGCAGCGACCTTTATACCCAGCCATGAGGGTGGAGCCAGGGGCGGAGTCAGCTGAGGCATGCACAGACAAGTACAACAATATGCAAGAGTGAACAACAGTACTAACAGTGAACAACAATACTAACAACAATGGTTTACCACAGGGTGTTTGTCCCATTTTGCAAATTCTTGTTGTGTTAGCGGTCCCCACACCTCACTGCCATAGAGTGCAATTGGTTCAATTGCTGATTTGAAAATTTTGAGCCAGATGCTAATTGGGATTTCTACTTGGATTGATTTTTTAATGGCATAGAAAGCCCTTCTTGCTTTCTCTTTCAGTTCATTCACAGCCAGTTTGAAATTTCCCGTAGAACTGATTTTTAAGCCCAAGTATGTGTAGTTAGTGGTTTGTTCAATTTTGGTTGTTCCGAGTGTGAAATTTATTTTGGGTCCCTGATGTCTGGATCTTTGCTGGAACAGAAGGACTTTGGTTTTTTGGGGACTTATTGTCAGGGCCCAAGTCTGGCAGTACGACTCCAGCAGATCCAGATTCTGCTGTAGACCCTCCTTAGTTGGTGACAGCAGAACCAATCTCTCTCTCACACTCCCAATCTCTCTCTCTCTCACACTCCCAATCTCTCTCTCTCTCTCACACTCCCAATCTCTCTCTCTCTCCCTCTCACACTCCCAATCTCTCTCTCTCTCACACTCCCAATCTCTCTCTCTCTCACACTCCCAATCTCTCTCTCTCTCACACTCCCAATCTCTCTCTCTCTCACACTCCCAATCTCTCTCTCTCTCACACTCCCAGTCTCTCTCTCTCACACTCCCAGTCTCTCTCTCTCACACTCCCAATCTCTCTCTCACACACACCCAGTCTCTCTCTCACACTCCCAATCTCTCTCTCTCACACTCCCAATCTTTCTCTCTCTCTCTCACACTCCCAATCACTCTCTCTCTCACACTCCCAATCTCTCTCTCTCACACTCCCAATCTCTCTCTCTCACACTCCCAATCTCTCTCTCTCTCACACTCCCAATCTCTCTCTCTCTCACACTCCCAATCTGTCTCTCGCTCACACTCCCAATCTCTCTCTCTCACACTCCCAATCTCTCTCTCTCACTCTCCCAATCTCTCTCTCTCACTCCCAATCTCTCTCTCTCGCTCCCAATCTCTCTCTCTCTCTCACTCCCAATCTCTCTCTCTCCCAATCTCTCTCTCTCTCACACTCCCAATCTCTCTCTCTCACTCTCCCAATCTCTCTTTCACACTCCCAATCTCTCTCTCTCTCACGCTCCCATTTTCTATCTCTCACACTCCCAATCTCTCTCTCTCACACTCCCAATCTCTCTCTCTCTCTCACACTCCCACTCTCTCTCTCTCTCACTCCTAGTCTCTCTCTCTCTCACACTCCCAGTCTCTCTCTCTCTCGCACTCCCAATCTCTCTCTCACACTCCCAATCTCTCTCTCACACTCCCAGCCTCTCTCTCTCTCACTCCCAGTCTCTCTCTCTCACACTCCCAATAACTCTCTCTCTCACTCCCAGTCTCTCTCTCTCTCTAACTCCCAATCTCTCTCTCTCTCACACTCCCAATCTCTCTCTCTCTCACACTCCCAGTCTCTCTCTCTCTCACACTCCCAATCTCTCTCTCACACTCCCAATCAATCTCTCTCTCACACTCCCAATCTCTCTCTCTCTCTCTCAATCCCAATCTCTCTCTCTCTCACACTCCCAATCTCTCACTCTCTCTCACACTCCCAATCTCTCTCTCTCTCACACTCCCAATCTCTCTCTCTCTCACACTCCCAATCTCTCTCTCTCACACTCCCAATCTCTCTATCTCACACTCCCAATCTCTCTCTCTCACACCCCCAATCTCTCTCTCTCTCACACTCCCAATCTCTCTCTCTCACACTCCCAATCTCTCTATCTCACACTCCCAATCTCTCTCTCTCACACTCCCAATCTCTCTCTCTCTCACACTCCCAATCTCTCTCTCTCTCACACTCCCATTCTCTCTCTCTCACACTCCCAATCTCTCTCTCTCTCACACTCCCAATCTCTCTCTCTCTCACACTCCCAATCTCTCTCTCTCTCTCACACTCCCAATCTCTCTCTCTCTCACACTCCCAATCTCTCTCTCTCTCACACTCCCAATCTCTCTCTCTCACACTCCCAATCTCTCTCACTCACACTCCCAATCTCTCTCTCTCTCTCACACTCCCAATCACTCACTCACTCACACTCCCAATCTCTCTCTCTCTCACACTCCCAATCTATCTCTGTCTCTCAATTCAATTCAATTCAATTCAATTCAAATCGCTTTATTGGCATGACAAGTTACATCTTATGTTGCCAAAGCATCGAAAAACATTCATGTTTGTTCCCAGTAAAACAGATCTATCCATACAGTGTATAAACAGATATATCCATGAGTGTATAAATATACTTTCATATAATTTATATATACTCTTTTCTTATATTTAGTGGTTGTCCCTCTGTTTATGGCAAGCTGTAACATAGTGTGCCGCTAGTGTTATACAATCTCTCTCTTCCCCTAGTAGGTATGGGAGTTTTTGGTCGTCATTCAAATTTCTGAAATCCGGACATATTTTTGTGAATTTTGGGTAGAAATTCTCCCTTATGCCCTCATATTTTCTACAAGCTGTGAGGAAGTGCATCTCTGTCTCCACCACTCCCTGACTGCAGTGAGAGCATATCCTGTCCTCTCTTGGTAGCCGGGTCTGCCTGTGTCTACCTTTTTCGATTGCCAGGTTATGTTCACTTAGTCTGTACATTGTCAAAGTTTTTCTCAGTTTGCTATCCTTTACCATGGTCAGGTAATCAGCCATGTTGTATTGTCTGTTTAGGGCCAAGTAGCAATTGAGTTTGCTTTGGGTTTTTGTTGTTTCTGCCCAATATGACAGATATTTTTCCTTTTGCTTAGCGACGATTGTGTTGGGTCGAATACTTTGTGTTACGCTGTCACTGTCCTGGGGCTGGTAATTGTTAGTAGTGTTAGTAGTTACTTCACTGAGTCCCAGGACTAGTTGACTGAGGGTATTCTTCTTTATGGTCCTCTCTTGGCTTTTCAGGGCTTCGTAATGATAGCATTGGGGGTTGCTCATTTCTAGGTGTTTCCAAAATTTGGTGGCTCTTTTTTGGATAGTGATTATTAATGGATATTGGCCTAGTTCTGCCCTGCATGCATTGTTTACGGTTTTCCATTGAGTCCGGAGGATACTTTTACAGAATTCTGCATGAAGGATCTCAATTGGGTGTTTGTCCCATTTTGCAAATTCTTGTTGTGTTAGCGGTCCCCACACCTCACTGCCATAGAGTGCAATTGGTTCAATTGCTGATTTGAAAATTTTGAGCCAGATGCTAATTGGGATTTCTACTTGGATTGATTTTTTAATGGCATAGAAAGCCCTTCTTGCTTTCTCTTTCAGTTCATTCACAGCCAGTTTGAAATTTCCCGTAGAACTGATTTTTAAGCCCAAGTATGTGTAGTTAGTGGTTTGTTCAATTTTGGTTGTTCCGAGTGTGAAATTTATTTTGGGTCCCTGATGTCTGGATCTTTGCTGGAACAGAAGGACTTTGGTTTTTTGGGGACTTATTGTCAGGGCCCAAGTCTGGCAGTACGACTCCAGCAGATCCAGATTCTGCTGTAGACCCTCCTTAGTTGGTGACAGCAGAACCAATCTCTCTCTCACACTCCCAATCTCTCTCTCTCTCACACTCCCAATCTCTCTCTCTCTCTCACACTCCCAATCTCTCTCTCTCTCCCTCTCACACTCCCAATCTCTTTCTCTCTCACACTCCCAATCTCTCTCTCTCTCACACTCCCAATCTCTCTCTCTCTCACACTCCCAATCTCTCTCTCTCTCACACTCCCAATCTCTCTCTCTCTCACACTCCCAGTCTCTCTCTCTCACACTCCCAGTCTCTCTCTCTCACACTCCCAATCTCTCTCTCACACACACCCAGTCTCTCTCTCACACTCCCAATCTCTCTCTCTCACACTCCCAATCTTTCTCTCTCTCTCTCACACTCCCAATCACTCTCTCTCTCACACTCCCAATCTCTCTCTCTCACACTCCCAATCTCTCTCTCTCACACTCCCAATCTCTCTCTCTCTCACACTCCCAATCTCTCTCTCTCTCACACTCCCAATCTGTCTCTCGCTCACACTCCCAATCTCTCTCTCTCACACTCCCAATCTCTCTCTCTCACTCTCCCAATCTCTCTCTCTCACTCCCAATCTCTCTCTCTCGCTCCCAATCTCTCTCTCTCTCTCACTCCCAATCTCTCTCTCTCCCAATCTCTCTCTCTCTCACACTCCCAATCTCTCTCTCTCACTCTCCCAATCTCTCTTTCACACTCCCAATCTCTCTCTCTCTCACGCTCCCATTTTCTATCTCTCACACTCCCAATCTCTCTCTCTCACACTCCCAATCTCTCTCTCTCTCTCACACTCCCACTCTCTCTCTCTCTCACTCCTAGTCTCTCTCTCTCTCACACTCCCAGTCTCTCTCTCTCTCGCACTCCCAATCTCTCTCTCACACTCCCAATCTCTCTCTCACACTCCCAGCCTCTCTCTCTCTCACTCCCAGTCTCTCTCTCTCACACTCCCAATAACTCTCTCTCTCACTCCCAGTCTCTCTCTCTCTCTAACTCCCAATCTCTCTCTCTCTCACACTCCCAATCTCTCTCTCTCTCACACTCCCAGTCTCTCTCTCTCTCACACTCCCAATCTCTCTCTCACACTCCCAATCAATCTCTCTCTCACACTCCCAATCTCTCTCTCTCTCTCTCAATCCCAATCTCTCTCTCTCTCACACTCCCAATCTCTCACTCTCTCTCACACTCCCAATCTCTCTCTCTCTCACACTCCCAATCTCTCTCTCTCTCACACTCCCAATCTCTCTCTCTCACACTCCCAATCTCTCTATCTCACACTCCCAATCTCTCTCTCTCACACCCCCAATCTCTCTCTCTCTCACACTCCCAATCTCTCTCTCTCACACTCCCAATCTCTCTATCTCACACTCCCAATCTCTCTCTCTCACACTCCCAATCTCTCTCTCTCTCACACTCCCAATCTCTCTCTCTCTCACACTCCCATTCTCTCTCTCTCACACTCCCAATCTCTCTCTCTCTCACACTCCCAATCTCTCTCTCTCTCACACTCCCAATCTCTCTCTCTCTCTCACACTCCCAATCTCTCTCTCTCTCACACTCCCAATCTCTCTCTCTCTCACACTCCCAATCTCTCTCTCTAACACTCCCAATCTCTCACACTCCCCGTCTCTCTCTCTCACTCCCAGTCTCTCCCTCTCTCTCACACTCCCAATCTCTCTCTCTCTCACACTGCCAATCTCTCTCTCTCTCACACTCCCAGTCTCTCTCTCTCTCACTCCCAGTCTCTCTCTCTCTCTCTCTCACACTCCCAATCTCTCTCTCTCTCACACTCCCAATCTCTCTCTCTCTCACTCTCCCAATCTCTCTCTCTCACACTCCCAATCTCTCTCTCTCACACTCCCAATCTCTCTCGCACACTCCCAAACTCTCTCTCACACTCCCACTCTCTCTCTCTCTCACACTCCCAATCTCCCTCTCTCTCACACTCCCAATCTCACTCTATCTCTCTCTCACTCCCAGTCTCTCTCTCACACTCCCAATCTCTCTCTCACTCCGAATCTCTCTCTCTCTCACACTCCCAATCTCTCTCTCTCACACTCCCAATCTCTCTCTCTCTCACACTCCCAATCTCTCTCTCTCTTACTCCCAGTCTCTCTCTCTCTCACACTCCCAATCTCTCTCTCACTCCCAATCGCTCTCTCTCACACTTCCAATCTCTCCCTCGCACACTCCCAATCTCTCTCTCTCACACTCCCAATCTCTCTATCTCACACTCCCAATCTCTCTCTCTCACACCCCCAATCTCTCTCTCTCTCACACTCCCAATCTCTCTCTCTCACACTCCCAATCTCTCTATCTCACGCTCCCAATCTCTCTCTCTCACACTCCCAATCTCTCTCTCTCTCACACTCCCAGTCTCTCTCTCTCTCACACTCCCAATCTTTCTCTCACACTCCCAATCAATCTCTCTCTCACACTCCCAATCTCTCTCTCGCTCTCACAATCCCAATCTCTCTCTCTCTCACACTCCCAATCTCTCACTCTCTCTCACACTCCCAATCTCTCTCTCACACTCCCAATCTCTCTCACTCACACTCCCAATCTCTCTCTCTCTCTCACACTCCCAATCACTCACTCCCTCACACTCCCAATCTCTCTCTCTCTCACACTCCCAATCTCTCTCTGTCTCTCAATTCAATTCAATTCAATTCAAATCGCTTTATTGGCATGACAAGTTACATCTTATGTTGCCAAAGCATCGAAAAACATTTATGTTTGTTCCCAAAAATACAGATCTATCCATACAGTGTATAAACAGATATATCCCTGAGTGTATAAATATACTTTCATATAATTTATATATACTCTTTTCTTATATTTAGTGGCTGTCCCTCTGTTTATGGCAAGCTGTAACATAGTGTGCCGCCCTCTGTTTATGCAAGCTGTAACATAGTGTGCCGCTAGTGTTATACAATCTCTCTCTTCCCCTAGTAGGTATGGGAGTTTTTGGTCGTCATTCAAATTTCTGAAATCCGGGCATATTTTTGTGAATTTCGGGTCGAAATTCTCCCTTATGCCCTGATATTTTCTACAAGCTGTGAGGAAGTGCATCTCTGTCTCCACCACTCCCTGACTGCAGTGAGAGCATATCCTGTCCTCTCTTGGTAGCCGGGTCTGCCTGTGTCTACCTTTTTCGATTGCCAGGTTATGTTCACTGAGTCTGTACATTGTCAAAGTTTTTCTCAGTTTGCTATCCTTTACCATGGTCAGGTAATCAGCCATGTTGTATTGTCTGTTTAGGGCCAAGTAGCAATTGAGTTTGCTTTGGGTTTTTGTTGTTTCTGCCCAATATGACAGATATTTTTCCTTTTGCTTAGCGACGATTGTGTTGGGTCGAATACTTTGTGTTACGCTGTCACTGTCCTGGGGCTGGTAATTGTTAGTAGTGTTAATAGTTACTTCACTGAGTCCCAGGACTAGTTGACTGAGGGTATTCTTCTTTATGGTCCTCTCTTGGCATTTCAGGGCTTCGTAATGATAGCATTGGGGGTTGCTCATTTCTAGGTGTTTCCAAAATTTGGTGGCTCTTTTTTGGATAGTGATTATTAATGGATACTGGCCTAGTTCTGCCCTGCATGCATTGTTTACGGTTTTCCAATAAGTCCGGAGGATACTTTTACAGAATTCTGCATGTAGGATCTCAATTGGGTGTTTGTCCCATTTTGCAAATTCTTGTTGTGTTAGGGGTCCCCACACCTCACTGCCATAGAGTGCAATTGGTTCAATTGCTGATTTGAAAATTTTGAGCCAGATGCTAATTGGGATTTCTACTTGGATTGATTTTTTAATGGCATAGAAAGCCTTCTTGCTTTCTCTTTCAGTTCATTCACAGCCAGTTTGAAATTCCATGGAACTGATTTTAAGCCCAATATGTGTATTAGTGGTTGTTCAATTTGGTTGTTCCTTTGGCTAGAGTGTATTTTGGGTCCCTGATATCTGGATCTTTGCTGGAACAGAAGGACTTTGGTTTTTTGGGGACTTATTGTCAGGGCCCAATTGGCAGAGACTCTGGCAGATGGACCTGATGTCTGGCTGTAGTCTGGGCAGTAGACAGTCACAGCAGAACCATCTCTCTCTCACAATCTCTCTCTCACACTCCAATCTCTCTCTCTCTCACTCCCAATCTCTCTCTCTCTCACACTCCCCAATCTCTCTCTCTCTCTCACACTCCCAATCTCTCTCTCACACACACCCAGTCTCTCTCTCACACTCATCCAATCTCTCTCTCTCACACTCCATCTTCTCTCTCTCTCACACTCCCATTCACTCTCTCTCTCACACCCCAATCTCTCTCTCTCACACTCCCAATCTCTCTCTCTCACACTCCCAATCTCTCTCTCTCTCACACTCCCAATCTCTCTCTCTCTCACACTCCCATCTGAAATTGCGAGAGAGAGATAGAGACCAATCTCTCTCTCTCACACTCCAATCTCTCTCTCTCTCTCCAATCTCTCTCTCTCACTCCCAATCTCTCTCTCTCGCTCCCAATCTCTCTCTCTCTCTCTCAATCTCTCTCTCTCTCATCTCTCTCACTCTCACTCTCACTCTCAATCTCATCTCTCTCTCCCAATCTCTCTTTCACCACTCCAATCTCTCTCTCTCTCACAGCTCCCATTTCTCTCTCTCATCTCCTCTCACACTCCCAATCTCTCTCTCTCTCTCACACTCCCACTTCTCTCTCTCTCACTCCTAGTCTCTCTCTCTCACACTCCCAGTCTCTCTCTCTCTCGCACTCCCAATCTCCTCTCTCACACTCCCAATCTCTCTCTCACACTCCCAGCCTCTCTCTCTCTCACTCCCAGTCTCTCTCTCTCACACTCCCAATAACTCTCTCTCTCACTCCCAGTCTCTCTCTCTCTCTAACTCCCAATCTCTCTCTCTCACACTCCAATCTCTCTCTCTCTCACACTCCCAGTCTCTCTCTCTCACACTCCCAATCTCTCTCTCACACTCCCAATCATCTCTCTCTCACACTCCCAATCTCTCTCTCTCTCTCTCTCAATCCCAATCTCTCTCTCTCTCACACTCCCAATCTCTCACTCTCTCTCACACTCCCAATCTCTCTCTCTCTCACACTCCCAATCTCTCTCTCTCTCACACTCCCAATCTCTCTCTCACACTCCCAATCTCTCTATCTCACACTCCCAATCTCTCTCTCTCACACCCCCAATCTCTCTCTCTCTCACACTCCCAATCTCTCTCTCTCACACTCCCAATCTCTCTATCTCACACTCCCAATCTCTCTCTCTCACACTCCCAATCTCTCTCTCTCTCACACTCCCAATCTCTCTCTCTCTCACACTCCCATTCTCTCTCTCTCACACTCCCAATCTCTCTCTCTCTCACACTCCCAATCTCTCTCTCTCTCACACTCCCAATCTCTCTCTCTCTCTCACACTCCCAATCTCTCTCTCTCTCACACTCCCAATCTCTCTCTCTCTCACACTCCCAATCTCTCTCTCTAACACTCCCAATCTCTCACACTCCCCGTCTCTCTCTCTCACTCCCAGTCTCTCCCTCTCTCTCACACTCCCAATCTCTCTCTCTCTCACACTGCCAATCTCTCTCTCTCTCACACTCCCAGTCTCTCTCTCTCTCACTCCCAGTCTCTCTCTCTCTCTCTCTCACACTCCCAATCTCTCTCTCTCTCACACTCCCAATCTCTCTCTCTCTCTCACTCTCCCAATCTCTCTCTCTCACACTCCCAATCTCTCTCTCTCACACTCCCAATCTCTCTCGCACACTCCCAAACTCTCTCTCACACTCCCACTCTCTCTCTCTCTCACACTCCCAATCTCCCTCTCTCTCACACCCAATCTCACTCTATCTCTCTCACTCCCAGTCTCTCTCTCACACTCCCAATCTCTCTCTCACTCCGAATCTCTCTCTCTCTCACACTCCCAATCTCTCTCTCTCACACTCCCAATCTCTCTCTCTCTCACACTCCCAATCTCTCTCTCTCTTACTCCCAGTCTCTCTCTCTCTCACACTCCCAATCTCTCTCTCACTCCCAATCGCTCTCTCTCACACTTCCAATCTCTCCCTCGCACACTCCCAATCTCTCTCTCTCACACTCCCAATCTCTCTATCTCACACTCCCAATCTCTCTCTCTCACACCCCCAATCTCTCTCTCTCTCACACTCCCAATCTCTCTCTCTCACACTCCCAATCTCTCTATCTCACGCTCCCAATCTCTCTCTCTCACACTCCCAATCTCTCTCTCTCTCACACTCCCAGTCTCTCTCTCTCTCACACTCCCAATCTTTCTCTCACACTCCCAATCAATCTCTCTCTCACACTCCCAATCTCTCTCTCGCTCTCACAATCCCAATCTCTCTCTCTCTCACACTCCCAATCTCTCACTCTCTCTCACACTCCCAATCTCTCTCTCACACTCCCAATCTCTCTCACTCACACTCCCAATCTCTCTCTCTCTCTCACACTCCCAATCACTCACTCCCTCACACTCCCAATCTCTCTCTCTCTCACACTCCCAATCTCTCTCTGTCTCTCAATTCAATTCAATTCAATTCAAATCGCTTTATTGGCATGACAAGTTACATCTTATGTTGCCAAAGCATCGAAAAACATTTATGTTTGTTCCCAAAAATACAGATCTATCCATACAGTGTATAAACAGATATATCCCTGAGTGTATAAATATACTTTCATATAATTTATATATACTCTTTTCTTATATTTAGTGGCTGTCCCTCTGTTTATGGCAAGCTGTAACATAGTGTGCCGCTAGTGTTATACAATCTCTCTCTTCCCCTAGTAGGTATGGGAGTTTTTGGTCGTCATTCAAATTTCTGAAATCCGGGCATATTTTTGTGAATTTCGGGTCGAAATTCTCCCTTATGCCCTGATATTTTCTACAAGCTGTGAGGAAGTGCATCTCTGTCTCCACCACTCCCTGACTGCAGTGAGAGCATATCCTGTCCTCTCTTGGTAGCCGGGTCTGCCTGTGTCTACCTTTTTCGATTGCCAGGTTATGTTCACTGAGTCTGTACATTGTCAAAGTTTTTCTCAGTTTGCTATCCTTTACCATGGTCAGGTAATCAGCCATGTTGTATTGTCTGTTTAGGGCCAAGTAGCAATTGAGTTTGCTTTGGGTTTTTGTTGTTTCTGCCCAATATGACAGATATTTTTCCTTTTGCTTAGCGACGATTGTGTTGGGTCGAATACTTTGTGTTACGCTGTCACTGTCCTGGGGCTGGTAATTGTTAGTAGTGTTAATAGTTACTTCACTGAGTCCCAGGACTAGTTGACTGAGGGTATTCTTCTTTATGGTCCTCTCTTGGCATTTCAGGGCTTCGTAATGATAGCATTGGGGTTGCTCATTTCTAGGTGTTTCCAAAATTTGGTGGCTCTTTTTTGGATAGTGATTATTAATGGATACTGGCCTAGTTCTGCCCTGCATGCATTGTTTACGGTTTTCCAATAAGTCCGGAGGATACTTTTACAGAATTCTGCATGTAGGATCTCAATTGGGTGTTTGTCCCATTTTGCAAATTCTTGTTGTGTTAGGGGTCCCCACACCTCACTGCCATAGAGTGCAATTGGTTCAATTGCTGATTTGAAAATTTTGAGCCAGATGCTAATTGGGATTTCTACTTGGATTGATTTTTTAATGGCATAGAAAGCCCTTCTTGCTTTCTCTTTCAGTTCATTCACAGCCAGTTTGAAATTTCCATTGGAACTGATTTTTAAGCCCAAGTATGTGTAGTTAGTGGTTTGTTCAATTTTGGTTGTTCCTAGTGTGAAATTTATTTTGGGTCCCTGATATCTGGATCTTTGCTGGAACAGAAGGACTTTGGTTTTTTGGGGACTTATTGTCAGGGCCCAAGTCTGGCAGTACGACTCCAGCAGATCCAGGTTCTGCTGTAGACCCTCCTTAGTTGTCGACAGCAGAACCAATCTCTCTCTCACACTCCCAATCTCTCTCTCTCTCACTCCCAATCTCTCTCACACTCCCAATCTCTCTCTCTCTCTCACACTCCCAATCTCTCTCTCTCTCACACTCCCAATCTCTCTCTCTCTCACACTCCCAATCTCTCTCTCTCACACTGCCAATCTCTCTCTCTCTCACACTGCCAATCTCTCTCTCTCTCACACTCCCAATCTCTCTCTCTCACACTCCCAATCTCTCTCTCTCTCTCACACTCCCAATCTCTCTCTCTCTCACACTCCCAATCTCTCTCTCTCTCACACTCCCAATCTCTCTCTCTCACACTCCCAATCTCTCACACTCCCAGTCTCTCTCTCCCACTCCCAGTCCCTCTCTCTCTCTCACACTCCCAATCTCTCTCTCTCTCACACTGCCAATCTCTCTCTCTCTCACAACCCCCAGTCTCTCTCTCTCTCACTCCCAGTCTCTCTCTCTCACACTTCCAATCTCTCTCACACTCCCAATCTCTCTCACACTCCCAATCTCTCTCTCACGTTCCCAGTCGCTTTCTGTCTTCCCCCCAACTCGCTCTCTCTCTCTTCCAACAACAACGTGCCCTCAAAAAAGCCTCGGCACCGCCGGGCACCCCCAGCTAGTCTATATCTATAAAAGACCTCTTCTGTCTGTCTGTCTGTCCGTTCTCTATACGTTCGAAAGTTATAGAGCGTACCTACACGCGCGTCACATCAAAAGAAAGCTTACGATTACGGACTGGTCATCGGTGTATTTACTTTTCCGTCAGACAAAAATCGTGCCCACGGTATCCAAAAAACGTTCCCCAGTTGGGGGAGGGGTGTAGGGGGGAAGGGGGGTAAGAAGGGGAGGAGAAGAGAGGGGGGGTGGGAGGGGGCAGGAGGGTGGGTGTAGGAGGGAGGAGTGAGGGGGGCCCTCTCTCCCTCCCCTCTCTCCCCCTCTCCTCCCTCCCCACCTTCTCCCCCTCCCTTCCGTACCCTCATTCCCTTCCCCCTCCCCCTCTCCCCCCACCTGCTCCCCCCTTCCCTCCCTCCCCCTCCCCCTCGCCCCTTCCTCTCCCCCTCCCCTTCCCTTCCTCCCCCTTCCCTTCCTCCCCCTTCCCTTCCACCCCCTTCCCCTTCCTCCCCCTTCCCCCCGTCACTCTCTCTCTTCCCCCCCAGTCTCTCGCTCTATCTCTCTTCCCCCCAGTCTCTCGCTCTCTCCCTTCCCCACAGTCTCTCGCTCTCTCTCTTCCCCCCAGTCTCTCGCTCTCTCTCTTCTCCCCAGTCTTTCGCTCTCTCTCTTCCCCCCAGTCTCTCACTCTCTCTCTCCCCCCAGCCTCTCGCTCTCTTCCCCCATCGCTCTCTCTCTTCCCCCCAGTCACGCTCACTCCCCCTGTCTCTCGCTCTCTCTCTTCCCCCCAGTTGATCTCTCTCTTCCCCCCAGTTGCTCTCTCTCTTCCCCCCAGTCGCTCTCTCTCTTCCCCCCAGTCGCTCTCTCTCTTCCCCCAGTCGCTCTCTCTCTTCCCCCCAGTCGCTCTCTCTCTTCATCCAGTCGCTCTCTCTCTTCCCCCCAGTCGCTCTCTCCTCTTCACCCCAGTCGCTCTCTCTCTTCCCCCCGTCGCTCTCTCTCTTCCCCCCAGTCGCTCTCTCTCTTCCCCCCAGTCGCTCTCTCTCTTCCCCCCAGTCGCTATCTCTCTTCCCCCCAGTCACTCTCTCTCTTTCCCCCAACTCGCTCTCTCTCTTCCCCCCAACTCGCTCTCTCTCTCTTCCAACAACAACATGCCCTCAAAAAAGCCTCGGCACCCGCCGGACACCCCCAGCTAGTATATATATATATAAAAGAGCTCTTCTGTCTGTCTTTCTGTCTGTCTGTCTGTCTGTCCATTCTCTATATGTTCGAAAGTTATAGAGCGTACCTATACGCACGTCACATCAAAAGAAAGCTTACGATTACGGACTGGTCATAGGCATATTTACGTTTCGGCCGGACAAAAATTCCGCATGCGGTATACAAAAAACTTTCAAAATTCTGCTCATTAAATGGAAAAGTTCCGCTCATTTGCTCATTAGCATTGAGTGACGTGAAGGTTGACCAATCGTGCGGTCGAGCGACCTGACAGTTGACCGATGGTTGACCAATTGCGGCGTCGCGCGGGGGCGGGTTCATTGCGCGTGCGGGCGGGCCATCCGACAGTTGAGTGTTGAGTGACTTGACGATTGACCAATCCTACGCTTCGGTGACCTGACGGTCGACCAATCGGTGCGTGTGTGGGCGGGCCTTATCATTCTGAACCGAGGTGAGTGGCCACCATCTTGATTCTTCACCATTTTTTTCCCACACTTTCTGTGTGTTAGGGAACTAAGGAAAATAACAATTTATTTGAGTTGTAAATTGTATTTAGCAGCAGTAGGAAATGAAGTGATCCCCAGCACTTCGCCCGAAGGCTCGCCTACTTTGACGGCCGTTTCGAGCAGCTGTGCCGGCACCGGGTGCGGCCTAGCAGCCCGGGTAGCCTGGGCCTTGAGTTGCGGGCCGTGCCGGGAGCCGCCGCGCACAAAATTTCACCGCGGCGTCAACAGCCCCGCCCCAGGGCCCGACCCAAAGCCACCAGGTCACCGGCCACGGCGGGCCGTGCCGGGAGCCGCCGCGCACAAAAATTCCCCGTGGCGTCAACAGCCCCGCACCAGAGCCCGACCCAAAGCCATCAGGTAAGCGGCCGCGGCGGCCCAGTCTCTCTCTCTCTCTCTCTCTCACACTCCCAATCTCTCTCACACTCCAATCTCTCTCTCTCACACTCCCACAATCTCTCTCTCTCTCACACCAATCATCTCTCTCTCTCACACTCCCAATCTCTCTCTCTCACACTCCCAATCTCTCTCTCACACTCCCAATCTCTCTCTCTCACACTCCCAATCTCTCTCTCTCACACTCCCAATCTCTCTCGCACACTCCAATCTCTCTCTCTCACACTCCAATCTCTCTCTCTCTCACACTCCCAATCTCTCTCTCTCACACTCCCAATCTCTCTCGCACACTCCCAATCTCTCTCTTACACTCCCACTCTCTCTCTCTCTCACACTCCCAATCTCTCTCTCTCTCACACTCCCAATCTCTCTCTCTCTCTCTCTCACTCCCAGTCTCTCTCTCTCACACTCCCAATCTCTCTCTCACTCCGAATCTCTCTCTCTCTCACACTCCCAGTCTCTCTCTCTCTCCAATCTCTCTCTCACTCCCAATCTCTCTCTCTCACACTTCCAATCCCTCCTCTCACACTCCCAATCTCTCTATCTCACACTCCCAATCTCTCTCTCTCACACCCCAATCTCTCTCTCTCTCACACTCCCAATCTCTCTCTCTCACACTCCAATCTCTCTATCTCGCTCCCAATCTCTCTCTCTCACACTCCCAATCTCTCTCTCTCTCACACTCGCAATCTCTCTCTCTCTCTCACACTCCCAATCTCTCTCTCTCTCACACTCCCAATCTCTCTCTCTCTCACACTCCCAATCTCTCTCTCTAACACTCCCAATCTCTCACACTCCCCCGTCTCTCTCTCTCACTCCCAGTCTCTCCCTCTCTCTCACACTCCCAATCTCTCTCTCTCACACTGCCAATCTCTCTCTCTCTCACACTCCCAGTCTCTCTCTCTCTCACTCCAGTCTCTCTCTCTCTCTCTCTCTCTCTCACACTCCCAATCTCTCTCTCTCTCACACTCCCAATCTCTCTCTCTCTCACACTCCCAATCTCTCTCTCTCACACTCCCAATCTCTCTCTCTCACACTCCCAATCTCTCTCGCACACTCCCAAACTCTCTCTCACACTCCCACTCTCTCTCTCTCACACTCCCAATCTCCCTCTTTCTCACACTCCCAATCTCACTCTCTCTCTCTCTCCCTCCCAGTCTCTCTCTCTCACACTCCCAATCTCTCTCTCACTCCGAATCTCTCTCTCTCTCACACTCCCAATCTCTCTCTCTCTCTCACACTCCCAATCTCTCTCTCTCTCTCACACTCCCAATCTCTCTCTCTCTTACTCCCAGTCTCTCTCTCTCTCACACTCCCAATCTCTCTCTCACTCCCAATCTCTCTCTCTCACACTTCCAATCTCTCCCTCGCACACTCCCAATCTCTCTCTCTCACACTCCCAATCTCTCTATCTCACACTCCCAATCTCTCTCTCTCTCTCACACTCCCAATCTCTCTCTCTCTCACACTCCCAATCTCTCTCTCTCTCACACTCCCAATCTCTCTCTCTCACACTCCCAATCTCTCACACTCCCAGTCTCTCTCTCCCACTCCCAGTCTCTCTCTCTCTCTCACACTCCCAATCTCTCTCTCTCTCACACTGCCAATCTCTCTCTCTCTCACACCCCCAGTCTCTCTCTCTCTCACTCCCAGTCTCTCTCTCTCACACTTCCAATCTCTCTCACACTCCCAATCTCTCTCACACTCCCAATCTCTCTCTCACGTTCCCAGTCGCTTTCTGTCTTCCCCCAACTCGCTCTCTCTCTCTTCCAACAACAACGTGCCCTCAAAAAAGCCTCGGCACCGCCGGGCACCCCCAGCTATTCTATATCTATAAAAGACCTCTTCTGTCTGTCTGTCTGTCCGTTCTCTATACGTTCGAAAGTTATAGAGCGTACCTACACGCGCGTCACATCAAAAGAAAGCTTACGATTACGGACTGGTCATCGGTGTATTTACTTTTCCGTCAGACAAAAATCGTGCCCACGGTATCCAAAAAACGTTCCCCAGTTGGGGGAGGGGTGTAGGGGGGAAGGGGGGGTAAGAAGGGGAGGAGAAGAGAGGGGGGGGTGGGAGGGGGCAGGAGGGTGGGTGTAGGAGGGAGGAGTGAGGGGGGCCCTCTCTCCCTCCCCTCTCTCCCCCTCTCCTCCCTCCCCCCCACCTTCTCCCCCTCCCTTCCGTACCCCTCATTCCCTTCCCCCTCCCCTCTCCCCCCCACCTGCTCCCCCCTTCCCTCCCTCCCCCTCCCCCTCGCCCCTTCCTCTCCCCCTCCCCCCTTCCCCTTCCTCCCCCTTCCCTTCCTCCCCCTTCCCTTCCACCCCCTTCCCCTTCCTCCCCCCTTCCCCCCGTCACTCTCTCTCTTCCCCCCCAGTCTCTCGCTCTATCTCTCTTCCCCCCCAGTCTCTCGCTCTCTCCCTTCCCCACAGTCTCTCGCTCTCTCTCTTCCCCCCAGTCTCTCGCTCTCTCTCTTCTCCCCAGTCTTTCGCTCTCTCTCTTCCCCCCAGTCTCTCACTCTCTCTCTCCCCCCAGCCTCTCGCTCTCTTCCCCCATCGCTCTCTCTCTTCCCCCCCAGTCACGCTCACTCCCCCTGTCTCTCGCTCTCTCTCTTCCCCCCCAGTTGATCTCTCTCTTCCCCCCAGTTGCTCTCTCTCTT
>NW_028226029.1:0-10000 GCF_052327205.1 Somniosus microcephalus
TCCCCTCCCCACCCTCCATCCCCCCTCCCCTCCCCCCCATTCCCCCCTCCCCTCCCCCCCATTCCCCCCTCCCCTCCCCCCCTCCCTTCCCCCCTCCCCTCCACTCCCACTCCCCCCCACCCCCGCTGATATACCTATCAATTCCTCCAATAAAAGGCGAAGAGTTACGAAGGTGACTAAAGGTTTTTATTGACTAAATAACAGAGCCCACTCTCGTGGGTGATCCGATCCAAGCAGGAGGAATACCAGCCAGTCGCTCACCTTTATACCTGGCCTGGTGGGTGGAGCCAAGGCGGAGTCGGCAGTGGTCATCCCAGGTATAGCAGTGTGGCAAGAGGCGACCTCATACCGTGATACAATAGTGGTCAGTGATACAGTTATAACGAACAGTGGTGAACAGTGCTAACTACTAACAGTGATACGATAGTGAACGTGGTTTACCACATTCACCCCTTGTTTAGAATTAAGTCCGGCGGGGTGAAGTGTACTACCAATTCTGGTAGGTCAGTCTGTCCGGAGGCTTCGTAAGCCTCTCCGATCGCCGCAGCGGTGGTGTTGCCTTATCCGGTGCTGGTGCCTTATCCGGTGTTGATGCTGGTGTTTGCGTGGTCGGCGAGGGCTCGTGGGGTTCCGGCATGCCGTCTACCTGGACTGAGGTTGGGGGGGGTGGTGGCGGTGTTTCCGGATCGGCTGAGGGTGCGAGGTCTCGTAGGGAGACAGTGTCCTCCCGCCCGTCTGGGTACGCCACGTCGGCGTACTGGGGGTTGGCGTGCAGGAGGTTCACCCTCTCGACCAGGGGGTCCGTTTTATGGGTCCTCACGTGTTTCCGCAGCCAGACCGGCCCCGGGGCGGTCAGCCAGGTTGGTAGAGTGGTTCCCGTAGTCGACTTCCTGGGGAAAACGAACATTCGTTCATGGGGGGTGGTGTTAGTGGCCGTGCAAAGTAATGACCGGATGGAGTGCAGCGCTGTCGGGAGGACTTCTTGCCAGCGGGAGGTTGGGAGGCCCTTAGACTTTAAGGCTAAGAGGACGGCCTTCCACACCGTCGCGTTCTCTCTTTCCACCTGACCGTTACCTCTGGGGTTGTAGCTGGTGGTCCTGCTTGCTGCAATACCTCTCTCTAGGAGGAATTGCCGGAGTTCCTCGCTCATGAAGGAGGAGCCCCAGTCGCTGTGTATATAGTTCGGGAACCCGAACAAGGCGAAGAGGGCATTCAGGCACTTAATGACCGTGCTACTGGTCATGTCGGGGCAGCGGAAGGCAAAGGGGAAACGGGAGTACTCATCAACGATGTTGAGGAAGTACACATTACGGTCAGAGGACGGGAGGGGCCCCTTAAAGTCGATGCTCAGGCGCTCGAAGGGGCGGGTGGCCTTGATCAGGCTTGCTCGGTCCGGCCTATAGAAGTGCGGTTTGCACTCCGCACAGGTCTGGCAGTTCCTGGTCATGGTCCTGACCTCCTCGATGGAGTAGGTCAGGTTGCGGGCCTTAATGAAATGGTAGAGTCTGGTGACTCCGGGGTGGCAGAGCTGGTCGTGGAGGGTCTGAAGCCTATCGATATGCGCGCTGGCGCATGTCATTCGTGAAAGGGCATCAGGGGATTCGTTCAGCTTGCCTGGCCGGTACAAGATCTCATAATCGTAGGTGGAGAGCTCGATTCTCCATCTCAAAATCTTGTCATTCTTGATTTTGCCCTTCAGCTTGTTATTAAACATGAAAGCCACCGAACGCTGGTCGGTGAGGAGGGTAAATCGTTTGCCTGCCAGGTAGTGCCTCCAGCGCCGTACTGCCTCCACGATCGCCTGGGCCTCTTTCTCGACCGACGAATGTCAGATCTCGGGGCCCTGTAGGGTCCTTGAGAAGAAGGCCACTGGCCTCCCCTCCTGGTTTAGGGTGGCGGCTAAGGCGAAGTCGGATGCGTCGCTCTCCACCTGAAAGGGGATGGACTCGTCCACTGCGTGCATCGTGGCCTTGGCTATGTCTCCCTTAACGAGGGAGAAGGCCGCGCACGCCTCCTCCGTGAGGGGGAAGGAAGTGGCTTTCAGGAGGGGTCTGGCTTTGTCCGCGTAATTGGGTACCCATTGGGCATAGTAGGCGAAAAGCCCCAGGGTTCTCCTAAGTGCTTTAGGGCAGTGGGGGAGGGGTAGCTCCATGAGGGGGCGCATTCTTTCTGGGTCGGGGCCGATGATTCCGTTCTCCACTACGCAGCCAAGGATGGCAAGGCGCGTGGTGTTAAACACGCATTTCTCCTTATTGTAGGTGAGGTTCAGCCGTTGGGCCGTACGGAGGAATTTCTCCAGATTCGCGTCATGTTCCTGCCAGTCGCAGCCGCAGATAATGACGTTATCTAGGTAGGGGAATGTAGCCTGCAGTTCGTTCTGGTCAACCATCTGGTCCATCTCCCTTTGGAAGACCGAGACCCCATTAGTGACACCGAAGGGGACCCTAAGGAAGTGGTATAGGCGCCCATTCGCCTCGAAGGCGGTATACTGGCGGTCCTCAGGGTGGATAGGGAGTTGGTGGTAGGCCGACTTCAGGTCGATGGTCGAGAATACTTTATACTGTGCAATCTGATTGACCATGTCAGATATGCGGGGGAGGGGGTATGCGTCCAGCTGGGTATATCTGTTTATGGTCTGGCTGTAGTCGATGACCAGGCGGTTTTTATCGCCGGTCTTTACGACTACGACCTGGGCACGCCAGGGGCTGCTGCTCCCCTCGATAATGCCCTCTTTCAGGAGGCGCCGCACCTCAGAGCTAATGAAGGCTCTGTCCCCGGCGCTATACCGCCTGCTCTTGGTAGCGACGGGTTTGCAGTCAGGGTGGCGGGACCTTGAGGGTGGAGAGGCTGCAGGTGTTACGCGGTGGGCGGTTTAACGTTTGCTGGTTGTTGACTGTGAGTGGGGGGAGGGGTCCACCGTATGCTAGGGTTACGCTTTGGAGGTGGGATTGGAAGTCCAGCCCTAGTAGGACGGCAGCGCAGAGATGGGGGAG
Organism: Somniosus microcephalus; assembly: GCF_052327205.1. Lineage (NCBI taxonomy): Eukaryota > Metazoa > Chordata > Chondrichthyes > Squaliformes > Somniosidae > Somniosus > Somniosus microcephalus. The sequence goes on from NW_028226029.1 coordinate 2,994, forward strand.
GACGAGGAGTTTAAAGTTTTTATACTCCGTGCCCTTAACCGACAGGGTCACGACACAGTAGCCGCTGATGTCCGTGGCGTGGGACCTCGATGCCATCGAGATTCGGCTGCGCGTTGGTAGGACAGAGAGGGAGTAGTGGCTCACCGTGTCTGGGTGGATGAAGCTCTCCGTGCTTCCGCTGTCGAACAGGCAGGTCGTGGCGTGGCCGTTCACTTTGATGTCCATCATTGACTTGGACAGATGGTGCGGGCGGGCTTGGTCCAGGGTGACGGAAGCTAGTGTGTAGCTGAGCGAGTCGTTGTCATCTGCGGGCGAGGCGGTCGGGCGTGGTGAGTAAAATGGCGTCTCCCACGAGGTAGGGCCCCATGAGGCACTATTGGGGTCGGTTGCCTTAATCAAAGATGGCCGCCCCCATGACTCATGTGTGGGGATGCTGGCCTCAGTTGCCCTAAACAAAGATGGCCGCCCCCATGACTCATGTGTGGGGATGCTGGCCTCAGTTGCCCTAAACGAAGATGGCCGCCCCCATAGTTCGCATGCGGCACTGCTGGCCTCTGAGGATCCGCTCCTGCAGGCCTTGGAGAAGTGGCCTTTCTTCAGGCAGGTTTTGCATATGGAGTTCTTGGCTGGGCAGCGCGACCTCGGGTGCTTCTCCTGGCCACAAAAAAAACAGCCGGCGGCCCGATCGCGGATGCCCGATGTCGGGGCCGGTGCCGGGGGTGGCGGGGCCGGTCGGGTCCGGGACGCCGACGCAGAGGTAGGTCCCGGGGGCGGCGCTGGGAAGGGTGCTGTGGTAGGGGTCGGGCCCGAGTCCCAGGGTCACGAGCAGTACCTGGTGAATGCTTCCTGATCTTGGTGGGCCACTTCCAGGGAGATAGCGAGGGCTTCAGCTTTTTCCATGCTGAGGTCTTTAGCTTCCAGCAGTCTTTGCCGTGAGTACTCGGACCGTAGGCCTTTCAGGAATGCGTCGCGGATATTATCTTCAGTATTTTCGGCTGCCGACACCGATTTAAAGTCACAGTTCCTGGCGAGTGCATATAACGCCTGTGAGAATTCGGCTACTGATTCTCCTGGCTGTTGCGGCCGTGATCTTAGGAGGTGCCTAGCGTACATGTAGTTTACCGGGGTCCGGTACTTCTGTTTCAGCAGGTTGATGGCGGTCTCGTAGGTAGTCATGTCCTCGATGAGAGTGTATACTCTCGGGCTCAGTTGTGCCTGCAGGACACTTAGTTTGGATGCCTGAGGGACGCTGGATTCTCTCAGGTATGATTCGAAGCAGACCAGCCAGTGTTTAACGTCTGCGGCTGAGTTTGCTGCTCGTGGGTTCAGGTCCAGGTACGGCGGTCTGAGGGCTCGCAGCCAAGCTGGCTGGTGTGGCTGTGCTCCTGGGAGCTGCGCTGGTGGCTCCTCCGCCGGTTGTGACTCGTTGTCGGACATCATTAAATTTAGTCAATAAAATTGATATACTTATCAATTCCTCCAATAAAAGGCGAAGAGTTACGAAGGTGACTAAAGGTTTTTATTGACTAAATAACAGAGCCCACTCTCGTGGGTGATCCGATCCAAGCAGGAGGAATACCAGCCAGTCGCTCACCTTTATACCTGGCCTGGTGGGTGGAGCCAAGGCGGAGTCGGCAGTGGTCATCCCAGGTATAGCAGTGTGGCAAGAGGCGACCTCGTACCGTGATACAATAGTGGTCAGTGATACAGTTATAACGAACAGTGGTGAACAGTGCTAACTACTAACAGTGATACGATAGTGAACGTGGTTTACCACATTCACCCCTTGTTTAGAATTAAGTCCGGCGGGGTGAAGTGTACTACCAATTCTGGTAGGTCAGTCTGTCCGGAGGCTTCGTAAGCCTCTCCGATCGCCGCAGCGGTGGTGTTGCCTTATCCGGTGCTGGTGCCTTATCCGGTGTTGATGCTGGTGTTTGCGTGGTCGGCGAGGGCTCGTGGGGTTCCGGCATGCCGTCTACCTGGACTGAGGTTGGGGGGGGTGGTGGCGGTGTTTCCGGATCGGCTGAGGGTGCGAGGTCTCGTAGGGAGACAGTGTCCTCCCGCCCGTCTGGGTACGCCACGTCGGCGTACTGGGGGTTGGCGTGCAGGAGGTTCACCCTCTCGACCAGGGGGTCCGTTTTATGGGTCCTCACGTGTTTCCGCAGCCAGACCGGCCCCGGGGCGGTCAGCCAGGTTGGTAGAGTGGTTCCCGTAGTCGACTTCCTGGGGAAAACGAACATTCGTTCATGGGGGGTGGTGTTAGTGGCCGTGCAAAGTAATGACCGGATGGAGTGCAGCGCTGTCGGGAGGACTTCTTGCCAGCGGGAGGTTGGGAGGCCCTTAGACTTTAAGGCTAAGAGGACGGCCTTCCATACCGTCGCGTTCTCTCTTTCCACCTGACCGTTACCTCTGGGGTTGTAGCTGGTGGTCCTGCTTGCTGCAATACCTCTCTCTAGGAGGAATTGCCGGAGTTCCTCGCTCATGAAGGAGGAGCCCCAGTCGCTGTGTATATAGTTCGGGAACCCGAACAAGGCGAAGAGGGCATTCAGGCACTTAATGACCGTGCTACTGGTCATGTCGGGGCAGCGGAAGGCAAAGGGGAAACGGGAGTACTCATCAACGATGTTGAGGAAGTACACATTACGGTCAGAGGACGGGAGGGGCCCCTTAAAGTCGATGCTCAGGCGCTCGAAGGGGCGGGTGGCCTTGATCAGGCTTGCTCGGTCCGGCCTATAGAAGTGCGGTTTGCACTCCGCACAGGTCTGGCAGTTCCTGGTCATGGTCCTGACCTCCTCGATGGAGTAGGTCAGGTTGCGGGCCTTAATGAAATGGTAGAGTCTGGTGACTCCGGGGTGGCAGAGCTGGTCGTGGAGGGTCTGAAGCCTATCGATATGCGCGCTGGCGCATGTCATTCGTGAAAGGGCATCAGGGGATTCGTTCAGCTTGCCTGGCCGGTACAAGATCTCATAATCGTAGGTGGAGAGCTCGATTCTCCATCTCAAAATCTTGTCATTCTTGATTTTGCCCTTCAGCTTGTTATTAAACATGAAAGCCACCGAACGCTGGTCGGTGAGGAGGGTAAATCGTTTGCCTGCCAGGTAGTGCCTCCAGCGCCGTACTGCCTCCACGATCGCCTGGGCCTCTTTCTCGACCGACGAATGTCAGATCTCGGGGCCCTGTAGGGTCCTTGAGAAGAAGGCCACTGGCCTCCCCTCCTGGTTTAGGGTGGCGGCTAAGGCGAAGTCGGATGCGTCGCTCTCCACCTGAAAGGGGATGGACTCGTCCACTGCGTGCATCGTGGCCTTGGCTATGTCTCCCTTAACGAGGGAGAAGGCCGCGCACGCCTCCTCCGTGAGGGGGAAGGAAGTGGCTTTCAGGAGGGGTCTGGCTTTGTCCGCGTAATTGGGTACCCATTGGGCATAGTAGGCGAAAAGCCCCAGGGTTCTCCTAAGTGCTTTAGGGCAGTGGGGGAGGGGTAGCTCCATGAGGGGGCGCATTCTTTCTGGGTCGGGGCCGATGATTCCGTTCTCCACTACGCAGCCAAGGATGGCAAGGCGCGTGGTGTTAAACACGCATTTCTCCTTATTGTAGGTGAGGTTCAGCCGTTGGGCCGTACGGAGGAATTTCTCCAGATTCGCGTCATGTTCCTGCCAGTCGCAGCCGCAGATAATGACGTTATCTAGGTAGGGGAATGTAGCCTGCAGTTCGTTCTGGTCAACCATCTGGTCCATCTCCCTTTGGAAGACCGAGACCCCATTAGTGACACCGAAGGGGACCCTAAGGAAGTGGTATAGGCGCCCATTCGCCTCGAAGGCGGTATACTGGCGGTCCTCAGGGTGGATAGGGAGTTGGTGGTAGGCCGACTTCAGGTCGATGGTCGAGAATACTTTATACTGTGCAATCTGATTGACCATGTCAGATATGCGGGGGAGGGGGTATGCGTCCAGCTGGGTATATCTGTTTATGGTCTGGCTGTAGTCGATGACCAGGCGGTTTTTATCGCCGGTCTTTACGACTACGACCTGGGCACGCCAGGGGCTGCTGCTCCCCTCGATAATGCCCTCTTTCAGGAGGCGCCGCACCTCAGAGCTAATGAAGGCTCTGTCCCCGGCGCTATACCGCCTGCTCTTGGTAGCGACGGGTTTGCAGTCAGGGGTAAGGTTAGCAAACAGAGAGGGTGGCGGGACCTTGAGGGTGGAGAGGCTGCAGGTGTTACGCGGTGGGCGGTTTAACGTTTGCTGGTTGTTGACTGTGAGTGGGGGGAGGGGTCCACCGTATGCTAGGGTTACGCTTTGGAGGTGGGATTGGAAGTCCAGCCCTAGTAGGACGGCAGCACAGAGATGGGGGAGGACGAGGAGTTTAAAGTTTTTATACTCCGTGCCCTTAACCGACAGGGTCACGACACAGTAGCCGCTGATGTCCGTGGCGTGGGACCTCGATGCCATCGAGATTCGGCTGCGCGTTGGTAGGACAGAGAGGGAGTAGTGGCTCACCGTGTCTGGGTGGATGAAGCTCTCCGTGCTTCCGCTGTCGAACAGGCAGGTCGTGGCGTGGCCGTTCACTTTGATGTCCATCATTGACTTGGACAGATGGTGCGGGCGGGCTTGGTCCAGGGTGACGGAAGCTAGTGTGTAGCTGAGCGAGTCGTTGTCATCTGCGGGCGAGGCGGTCGGGCGTGGTGAGTAAAATGGCGTCTCCCACGAGGTAGGGCCCCATGAGGCACTATTGGGGTCGGTTGCCTTAATCAAAGATGGCCGCCCCCATGACTCATGTGTGGGGATGCTGGCCTCAGTTGCCCTAAACAAAGATGGCCGCCCCCATGACTCATGTGTGGGGATGCTGGCCTCAGTTGCCCTAAACGAAGATGGCCGCCCCCATAGTTCGCATGCGGCACTGCTGGCCTCTGAGGATCCGCTCCTGCAGGCCTTGGAGAAGTGGCCTTTCTTCAGGCAGGTTTTGCATATGGAGTTCTTGGCTGGGCAGCGCGACCTCGGGTGCTTCTCCTGGCCACAAAAAAAACAGCCGGCGGCCCGATCGCGGATGCCCGATGTCGGGGCCGGTGCCGGGGGTGGCGGGGCCGGTCGGGTCCGGGACGCCGACGCAGAGGTAGGTCCCGGGGGCGGCGCTGGGAAGGGTGCTGTGGTAGGGGTCGGGCCCGAGTCCCAGGGTCACGAGCAGTACCTGGTGAATGCTTCCTGATCTTGGTGGGCCACTTCCAGGGAGATAGCGAGGGCTTCAGCTTTTTCCATGCTGAGGTCTTTAGCTTCCAGCAGTCTTTGCCGTGAGTACTCGGACCGTAGGCCTTTCAGGAATGCGTCGCGGATATTATCTTCAGTATTTTCGGCTGCCGACACCGATTTAAAGTCACAGTTCCTGGCGAGTGCATATAGCGCCTGTGAGAATTCGGCTACTGATTCTCCTGGCTGTTGCGGCCGTGATCTTAGGAGGTGCCTAGCGTACATGTAGTTTACCGGGGTCCGGTACTTCTGTTTCAGCAGGTTGATGGCGGTCTCGTAGGTAGTCATGTCCTCGATGAGAGTGTATACTCTCGGGCTCAGTTGTGCCTGCAGGACACTTAGTTTGGATGCCTGAGGGACGCTGGATTCTCTCAGGTATGATTCGAAGCAGACCAGCCAGTGTTTAACGTCTGCGGCTGAGTTTGCTGCTCGTGGGTTCAGGTCCAGGTACGGCGGTCTGAGGGCTCGCAGCCAAGCTGGCTGGTGTGGCTGTGCTCCTGGGAGCTGCGCTGGTGGCTCCTCCGCCGGTTGTGACTCGTTGTCGGACATCATTAAATTTAGTCAATAAAATTGATATACTTATCAATTCCTCCAATAAAAGGCGAAGAGTTACGAAGGTGACTAAAGGTTTTTATTGACTAAATAACAGAGCCCACTCTCGTGGGTGATCCGATCCAAGCAGGAGGAATACCAGCCAGTCGCTCACCTTTATACCTGGCCTGGTGGGTGGAGCCAAGGCGGAGTCGGCAGTGGTCATCCCAGGTATAGCAGTGTGGCAAGAGGCGACCTCGTACCGTGATACAATAGTGGTCAGTGATACAGTTATAACGAACAGTGGTGAACAGTGCTAACTACTAACAGTGATACGATAGTGAACGTGGTTTACCACACCCACCCCCTCCCCTCCACCCCCACCCCCCCTCCCCATCCCCCAGTCGCTCTCTCTCTTGCCCCCAGTCGCTCTCTCTCTTCCCCCCAGTTGCTCGCTCTCTCTCTCTTCCCCCCAGTCGCTCGCTCTCTCTCCCTCTTCCCCCCCAGTCGGTCGCTCTCTCTCTCTCCCCCCCAGTCGCTTGCTCTCTCTCTCTCTCCCCCCCAGTCGCTCGCTCTCTCTCTCTCCCCCCCAGTCACTCGCTCACTCTCTCTTACCCCCAGTCACTCGCTCTCTCTCTCTCTCTTCCCCCAGTCGCTCTCTCTCTCTCTTCCAATAACAACATTCCCTCAAAAAAAACCCTCGGCAACGGCGGGCACTTCATAAAGCATATATATAATTGCTCTTCTGTCTGTCTGTCAGTCTGTCTTCTATACATTCGAAAGTTATAGAGCGCACCTACATGCGTTTTACATCAAAAGAAAGCTGACGATTCCGGAACGGTCAAATGCATATCTACCTCTCCGTCAGACAAAAATTGGTCCCACGGTATCCAAAAGACTTTCAAAATCCCGCTCATTAAATGGGAAAAGTTCTGCTCATTTGCTCATTAGCATTGAGTGACGTGAAGGTTGACCAATCATGCGGTCTAGCGACCTGACAGTTGACCAACGGTTGACCAATCGCTGCATCACGGGGGCGGGTTCATTGCGCATGCGGGCGGGCCATCCTACAGTTGAGTGTTGAGTGACTTGACGATTGACCAATCCTACAGTTCAGTGACCTGATGGTTGACCAATCGATGCTTCACATTGCGTGTGTGGGCGGGCTTAATCCTTCTGACCGGAGGTTAGTGGCCGCCATCTTGATTCCTAACTTAATTTATTCTTGCCACTTTCTGT
>NW_028226029.1:15000-22500 GCF_052327205.1 Somniosus microcephalus
CCCCCTCCCCTCCCTCCCCCCTCACCCCTTCCCCCCCTCCCCTCCCTCCCCCTCCCCTCCACTCCCCCTCCCCCCCACCCCCCCTCCACCCCCACCCCCCTCCCCTCCCCCCGTCGCTCTCTCTTCCCCCCAGTCGCTCTCTCTCTTCCCCCCAGTCGGTCTCTCTCTCCCTCTCTCCCCCCCAGTCGCTTGCTCTCTCTCTCTCCCCCCCAGTCGCTCGCTCTCTCTCTCTCCCCCCCAGTCACTCGCTCACTCTCTCTTACCCCCAGTCACTCGCTCTCTCTCTCTCACTTCCCCCCAGTCACTCTCTCTCTCTCTTCCAACAACAACATTCCCTCAAAAATCCCCTCGGCACCGGCGGGCACTTCAGAAAGTATATATATAATTGCTCTTCTGTCTGTCTGTCAGTCTGTCTTCTATACATTCGAAAGTTATAGAGCGTACCTACACGCATGTCACATCAAACGAAAGCTTACGATTCCGGAACGGTCATAAGCATATTTACTTCTCCGTCAGACAAAAATTGGTCCCAAGGTATCCATAATACTTTCAAAATCCCGCTCATTAAATGGGAAAAGTTCTGCTCATTAGCATTGAGTGACGTGAAGGTTGACCAAATGAAGTGATCCCCTGCCCTTCGCCCGGAGACTCACCTACATTGATGGCCATTTCGAGCAGCTGTGCCAGCGCTGGGCGTGGCCTAGCAGCCCGGGAAGCCTGGGCCTTGAGTTGAGCGGATTCCCGGCGCGATGCCGCTGCCCCCTGGGCCCGAGGCGGATGCCGATCGATTTGTTTTAGTAGCCAGTTTAGACAATGCCGGAACCTGCTGAAGGCCGTTCATTTCCGCGACCAGGTCACTGTCTTCGCCTCGGCCAATGGCATCAGGGCTCGGCTCAGTTTGCGGCTGCGGCCCGGGAACTCACTCGGGCTTTCACCCCTTCAGCCCGGTCCTGGGTCTCCCTGCGGCGTCAACTGCGCCGCCGGAGAGCCGGACCCAAAGCCACCAGGTGACCGGCCGCGGCGGTCCATGCCGGGAGCTGCCGCGCACAAAACTTCCCCGCGGCATCACCAGCCCCGCCCCAGAGCCCGACCCAAAGCCACCAGGTGAGCGGCCGCGGCGGCCCAGTCTCTCTCTCGCTCTCACACTCCCAGTCTCTCTCTCTCACACTCCCAGTCTCTCTCTCTCTCTCTCTCTCACACACACTCCCACTCTCTCTCTCTCTCACACTCCCAGTCTCTCTCTCTCACACTCCCACTCTCTCTCTCTCTTTCTCTCACACACTACCACTCTCTCTCTCTCTCTCTCTCACACACTCCCAGTCTTTCTCTCTCTCTCACACACTCCCAGTCTCTCTCTCTCTCTCTCTCTCTCCCAGTCTCTCTCTCTCACACACTCCCAGTCTCTCTCTCTCACACACTCCCAGTCTCTCTCTCTCTCTCTCACACTTCCAGTCTCTCCCTCTCACACTCCAGTCACTCTCTCTCTCTCACTCACACACTCGCAGTCTCTCTCTCTCACACTCCCAGTCTCTCTCTCTCTCTCTATCTCTCTCACACACTCCCACTCTCTCTCTCACACCCTCCCACTCTCTCTCTCACACTCCCAGGCTCTCTCTCTCTCTCACACTCCCACTCTCTCTCTCTCTCTCACACACTCCCAGTCTCTCTTCCTCTCACACACCCAGTCTCTCTCTCTCTCTCTCTCACACACTCCCAGTCCCTCTCTCTCTCTCTCACACTCCTAGTCTCTCTCTCTCTCTCACACACTCCCAGTCTCTCTCTCTCACACACTCCCAGTCTCTCTCTCTCTCTCCCTCTCACACACACTCCCACTCTCTCTCTCTCACACACTCCCACTCTCTCTCTCTCTCTCACACTCCCAGTCTCTCTCTCTCTCTCTCTCACACACTCCCAGTCTCTCTCTCTCTCTCACACTCCCAGTCTCTCTCTCTCACACACTCCCAGTCTCTCTCTCACACACACTCCCTCTCTCTCTCACACACTCCCACTCTCTCTCTCTCACACTCCCAAACTCTCTCTCTCTCTCTCTCTCACACACTCCCAGTCTCTCTCTCTCTCTCACACTCCCAGTCTCTCTCTCTCTCTCACACTCCCAGTCTCTCTCTCTCTCACACTCCCAGTCTCTCTCTCTCTCTCTATCTCACACACTCCCACTCTCTCTCTCTCACACACACACTCCCAGTCTCTCTCTCTCTCTCACTCCTAGTCTCTCTCTCTCTCTCTCACACACACACTCCCACTCCCTCTCTCTCTCTCACACACACTCCCACTCTCGCTCTCTCTCTCTCACACTCCCAGTCTCTCTCTCTCTCTCACACACACTCCCAGTCTCTCTCTCTCTCACACTCCCAGTCTCTCTCTCTCTAACTCACTCCCAGTCTCTCTCTCAATTCAATTCAATTCAATTCAAATGCTTTATTGGCATGAAAGTTTACAGAGAACCATATTGCCAAAGCTTACATAGCAAAAAGGTACAGTTTTCCAACATTCTGTAGGTGTCAATCGATTTGACATTTGTTGGGTACATACAATATTACTTTTAAACAATATTAATTTTAAACAGTCTTTGTACTTCATTTGGTACGTTCAATATTAATTTTAAACAGTCTTAATTTTAAACAGTCCTCAGGTTGTGACATGTTGTTACATATTTGGCCCCAAGGTATGGTCTGTCTCCTTCTCAATTCAATTCAATTCAATTCAATTCAAATGCTTTATTGGCATGAAAGTTTACAGAGAACCATATTGCCAAAGCTTACATTGCAAAAAGGTACAGTTTTCTAACATTCTGTAGGTGTCAATCGATTTGACATTTGTTGGGTACATACAATATTACTTTTAAACAATATTAATTTTAAACAGTCTTTGTACTTCATTTGGTATGTTCAATATTAATTTTAAACAGTCTTAATTTTAAACAGTCCTCAGGTTGTGACATGTTGTAACATATTTGGCCCCAAGGTATGGTCTGTCTCCTTCTCCTAAGACTAATCTCAATTTTGACAGATCATCCAATTCCTTGAAATCTGGGGTTGTTTGGCTTTGCTTGTTGAATAATATGTTTCTTGATGTGTTGAATTTTTCGCATTTTAGGAGGAAATGCATTTCTGTTTCAACCTCGCCAGCCAGACATTGATCGCATATTCTATTCTCTCTAGGCTGCCAGGATTTCTTGTATCTGCCTTTTTCAATTTCCAGTTGGTGGTCGCTTAGTCTGTACCTGGTGAGGGTCTGTCTCTGTTTTGTGTCTCTGATGGTCGTGAGGTAGTCTGCCAGTTTATATTCTCTGTTTAGGGCCCGGTAACATTCTAATCTGCTTTGGCTTTCGGTTATTTTGTTCCAATGTTCCAGGTAGGTTTCTTTGCATTTTTTAATGATTTGGTTCACTCGGATTGGTGTTTGGACGGCTGTGTTGGTCTGGGGCTGGTCAGGGTCCGGCTGAGTGCTTAGTTTCAGTAGCAGCTGACTCAGGGGACTCTTTTCTGGGTTTAGCTCTTGGGTCTGAAAGGCTTTGAAATGAAGGGTGTCTGGGGAGCTAGATTTGAGGTGATTTAGGAAGTTTAGTGCTCGTTTTTGGATGTTTATTATCAGTGGGTATCTGCCTAGTTCGGCTCTGCATGCATTTGTTGGCGTTTTTCTTTGGGTGCGAAGGATGCTTCAGCAGAATTCTGCATGTAGGGCTTCTATTGTGTGTTTTTCCCATTTAGTGTAGCTTTGGTGATTTAGCGGGCCCCATACTTCACTACCGTACAGTGCAATGGGCAGGATTATGCTCTTACACTCCCAGTCTCTCTCTCTCTCTCACACTCCCAGTCTCTCTCTCTCTCTCACACTCCCAGTCTCTCTCTCACACTCCCACTCAGTTCAGTTCAGTTCAGTTCAGTTCAAATGCTTTATTGGCATGAAAGTTTACAGAGAACCATATTGCCAAAGCTTACATAGCAAAAAGGTACAGTTTTCCAACATTCTGTAGGTGTCAATCGATTTGACATTTGTTGGGTATATACAATATTACTTTTAAACAATATTAATTTTAAACAGTCTTTCTACTTCATTTGGTACGTTCAATATTAATTTTAAACAGTCTTACTTTTAAACAGTCCTCAGGTTGTGACATGTTGTTACATATTTAGCCCCAAGGTATGGTCTGTCTCCTTCTCCTAGGACTAATCTCAATTTTGACAGATCATCCAATTCCTTGAAATCTGGGGTTGTTTGGCTTAGCTTGTTGAATAATATGTTTCTTGATGTGTTGAATTTTTCGCATTTTAGGAGGAAATGCATTTCTGTTTCAACCTCGCCAGCCAGACATTGATCGCATATTCTATTCTCTCTAGGCTGCCAGGATTTCTTGTATCTGCCTTTTTCAATTTCCAGTTGGTGGTCGCTTAGTCTGTACCTGGTGAGGGTCTGTCTCTGTTTTGTGTCTCTGATGGTCGTGAGGTAGTCTGCCAGTTTATATTCTCTTTTTAGGGCCCGGTAACATTCTAATCTGCTTTGGTTTTCGGTTATTTTGTTCCAATGTTCCAGGTAGGTTTCTTTGCATTGTTTAATGATTTGGTTCACTCGGATTGGTGTTTGGACGGCTGTGTTGGTCTGGGGCTGGTCAGGGTCCGGCTGAGTACTTAGTTTCAGTAGCAGCTGACTCAGGGGACTCTTTTCTGGGTTTAGCTCTTGGGTCTGAAAGGCTTTGAAATGAAGGGTGTCTGGGGAGCTAGATTTGAGGTGATTTAGGAAGTTTAGTGCTCGTTTTTGGATGTTTATTATCAGTGGGTATCTGCCTAGTTCGGCTCTGCATGCATTTGTTGGCGTTTTTCTTTGGGTGCGAAGGATGCTTCGGCAGAATTCTGCATGTAGGGCTTCTATTGTGTGTTTTTCCCATTTAGTGTAGCTTTGGTGATTTAGCGGGCCCCATACTTCACTACCGTACAGTGCAATGGGCAGGATTATGCTGTCAAAAATTTTGAGCCAGATTTTGATTGGGATTTGGATGTTGTAGAATTTTCTTTTTATTGCATATAGGGCTCTTCGGGCTTTTTCTTTTAGTGCATTCACTGCTATGCTGAAGCTCCCTGATGCTGTAATAGTTAGACCAAGGTAGGTGTAGCTCATAGTGTGTCCTATAGTGGTATCACTGAGGGTAAACTGGTATTTGTTTTCCTGACATCTGGGTCTTTTCTGAAAAATCATGATGTTGGTTTTCTTTAGATTTACTGTTAGAGCCCAATTTTGGCAGTATTTGTCGAGTAGGTCTAGTTGTTGCTGTAATCCCTGTTCTGTGGGAGACAGCAGAACCAGGTCGTCCGCATAGAACAGGGACTTCACTTCTCCATCCAGGAGACGGAGACCTGGTGACTCGCTTTGCTCCAGCATGTCTGCTAATTCATTTATGTATATGTTGAACAGGGTCGGGCTCAAATTGCAGCCCTGCCGGACGCCTCTTCTCTGGGTGAAGAAATCGGTGCGTTTGTCTCCAATTTTGACCCCGCATTTGTTTTTCAGATACATTGATTTAATAAGGTCATAGACTTTGCCCCCTATTCCACACTGAAGAAGTTTATAATAGAGCCCTTCGTGCCATATAGAGTCAAAGGCTTTCTTGAAGTCGATGAAACAGGCGAATATTTTCCCATTTTTTGTTTGGTGTTTATGTTTTTCAATGAGGGTGTGAAGGGTATAGATATGGTCGGCGGTGCGGTGTTTTGGAAGAAAGCCTATTTGGTTTTTTCTGAGGATATTATGTTTGTTAAGAAAATCAAGTAATCTACTATTTAGAATACTGCAGAATAACTTCCCTAGACAACTGTTGACACAGATGCCGCGGTAGTTATTTGGGTCTGATTTGTTTCCACTTGATTTGTTTCCACTTTTATATATGGGGGAGATTAGTCCTTGGCACCAGATATCGGGAAAACAGCCTGAGCGTAATATGATGTTGAATAGTTTGAGTATCGCACCCTGCATCTCCATATTGCTGAACTTTAGCATTTCATTTTTGATGTTGTCTGGGCCACAGGCTTTCTTTAGGTGGAGAGATTTTGTTTTTGTGGCCAGTTCTTTCCATGTGATTGGGGAGTCTAGAGGGTTTTGGTTGTCTTTAATTGTTGCTTCTAATGTGTGGAGTTTTTCTGTGACCTGATGTTGACTTGGGTTTGTTTTGTTTTTTGGGAAGTCTTTGTAGAGGTTTTCAAAATGTGTTCTCCAGATGTCGCCATCTTGGATTGGTAATGCTTGCAATTGTGTTGTACTCAGGTTATTCCACATTTCCCAGAATTGTTTTGGATTGGTGGAGTTTTCAATTTCTTCGAGTATTTTGTGGGTATAGTTTTGTGTTTTGTTCCTAATGGTGTGTTTATATCTTTTGAGGGTTTCATTGTATCTAGTACGTAGGTCCGGATTGTTTGGTTGCCGATGCTTTTGGTTTGATATTTTTCTCAGGTCTTTTCTGGCATTTTTGCATTCGTGGTCAAACCATTTCATATTTTTATTTTGTCTTTTGTGATGCTTCCTCTTCTGTTTCACGAGGTCGGCTTTTACAGCTGCCTCATGGAAGATCATATTTATATCCTCTATGGCCGTGTTTACACCATCTCTGGTGATCTCATATAGATTTTCTTTAAATTTTGAAATTTTACTTGTGAGATCAGGTGAATTTAGTGCTGTGATGAATTTATCTCCACTGTCTGGGGCCCATCTGTATGTCTGGTTTATTTTATGTAGCTTACTGTGTTCCTTTTTTGTGTCTGTAGTTTGGGCAGAAAGTTTAAGGTACACATTTATTTGGTTATGGTCTGAGAGGGGGGATTGCTGCCTGACAGTGAATGCGTTGATATCGCAGGGGTACAGGTCAGTGATTGTATAGTCCACCACACTAGACCCAAGAGTTGAGGAGTATGTGAGTCTCCCTAGGGAGTCCCCTCTGAACCTACCATTAACTATGTACAGGCCTAAGGCTCGGCAGAGTTGCACTACCTCCCTACCGCTTTTATTTATTTCACGATCAAGGTTGTTCCGATTTGCGATGGCTGGTGTGACATCTAAAGGGGTCTGGCCAAACACATGGTTGTTTCCCTGTGGGTCCATGAAGTCAGGTTCACAGCCGGTCCTTGCATTTAGGTCCCCACATATTATCACCTTTCCTTGGGCCTGGAAATGGCTGATTTCCATGTGGAGAGTATCAAATAACTCCTCTTCGAAATATGGCGAATCTATTGGAGGTATGTAGATCGCACATAAGTAAACATCTTTTTTTGCTATTCCTATATTTTTATCTAGTTTTAGCCATACGTGTGATTTCCCCTGTTTTACCGGTGAGATGTGTTTGTCCAGTTCTCCCTTATACCACACCAATATTCCCCCGGAGGTTCTGCCCTTGCGTGTTTTAGTGTTCTTTACTGAGGGCACAATGATTTCATGGTACATTGGAGCACAGTGGGTCGGCATGTCCTTTTGGCACCATGTTTCTGTTAACACAATTAT
>NW_028226029.1:42500-52500 GCF_052327205.1 Somniosus microcephalus
TCTCTCTCTCACACACATTCTCTCTCTCACACACACACATTCTCTCTCTCACACACACACATTCTCTCTCACACACACACATTCTCTCTCACACACACATTCAGTTCAGTTCAGTTCAAATGCTTTATTGGCATGAAAGTTTACAGAGAACCATATTGCCAAAGCTTACATAGCAAAAAGGTACAGTTTTCCAACATTCTGTAGGTGTCAATCGATTTGACATTTGTTGGGTATATACAATATTACTTTTAAACAATATTAATTTTAAACAGTCTTTCTACTTCATTTGGTATGTTCAATATTAATTTTAAACAGTCTTACTTTTAAACAGTCCTCAGGTTGTGACATGCTGTTACGTATTTAGCCCCAAGGTATGGTCTGTCTCCTTCTCCTAGGACTAATCTCAATTTTGACAGATCATCCAATTCCTTGAAATCTGGGGTTGTTTGGCTTAGCTTGTTGAATAATATGTTTCTTGATGTGTTGAATTTTTCGCATTTTAGGAGGAAATGCATTTCTGTTTCAACCTCGCCAGCCAGACATTGATCGCATATTCTATTCTCTCTAGGCTGCCAGGATTTCTTGTATCTGCCTTTTTCAATTTCCAGTTGGTGGTCGCTTAGTCTGTACCTGGTGAGGGTCTGTCTCTGTTTTGTGTCTCTGATGGTCGTGAGGTAGTCTGCCAGTTTATATTCTCTTTTTAGGGCCCGGTAACATTCTAATCTGCTTTGGCTTTCGGTTATTTTGTTCCAATGTTCCAGGTAGGTTTCTTTGCATTTTTTAATGATTTGGTTCACTCGGATTGGTGTTTGGACGGCTGTGTTGGTCTGGGGCTGGTCAGGGTCCGGCTGAGTACTTAGTTTCAGTAGCAGCTGACTCAGGGGACTCTTTTCTGGGTTTAGCTCTTGGGTCTGAAAGGCTTTGAAATGAACGGTGTCTGGGGAGCTAGATTTGAGGTGATTTAGGAAGTTTAGTGCTCGTTTTTGGATGTTTATTATCAGTGGGTATCTGCCTAGTTCGGCTCTGCATGCATTTGTTGGCGTTTTTCTTTGGGTGCGAAGGATGCTTCGGCAGAATTCTGCATGTAGGGCTTCTATTGTGTGTTTTTCCCATTTAGTGTAGCTTTGGTGATTTAGCGGGCCCCATACTTCACTACCGTACAGTGCAATGGGCAGGATTATGCTGTCAAAAATTTTGAGCCAGATTTTGATTGGGATTTGGATGTTGTAGAATTTTCTTTTTATTGCATATAGGGCTCTTCGGGCTTTTTCTTTTAGTGCATTCACTGCTATGCTGAAGCTCCCTGATGCTGTAATAGTTAGACCAAGGTAGGTGTAGCTCATAGTGTGTCCTATAGTGGTATCACTGAGGGTAAACTGGTATTTGATTTCCTGACATCTGGGTCTTTTCTGAAAAATCATGATGTTGGTTTTCTTTAGATTTACTGTTAGAGCCCAATTTTGGCAGTATTTGTCGAGTAGGTCTAGTTGTTGCTGTAATCCCTGTTCTGTGGGAGACAGCAGAACCAGGTCGTCCGCATAGAACAGGGACTTCACTTCTCCATCTAGGAGACGGAGACCTGGTGACTCGCTTTGCTCCAGCATGTCTGCTAATTCATTTATGTATATGTTGAACAGGGTCGGGCTCAAATTGCAGCCCTGCCGGACGCCTCTTCTCTGGGTGAAGAAATCGGTGCGTTTGTCTCCAATTTTGACCCCGCATTTGTTTTTCAGATACATTGATTTAATAAGGTCATAGACTTTGCCCCCTATTCCACACTGAAGAAGTTTATAATAGAGCCCTTCGTGCCATATAGAGTCAAAGGCTTTCTTGAAGTCGATGAAACAGGCGAATATTTTCCCATTTTTTGTTTGGTGTTTATGTTTTTCAATGAGGGTGTGAAGGGTATAGATATGGTCGGCGGTGCGGTGTTTTGGAAGAAAGCCTATTTGGTTTTTTCTGAGGATATTATGTTTGTTAAGAAAATCAAGTAATCTACTATTTAGAATACTGCAGAATAACTTCCCTAGACAACTGTTGACACAGATGCCGCGGTAGTTATTTGGGTCTGATTTGTTTCCACTTTTATATATGGGGGAGATTAGTCCTTGGCACCAGATATCGGGAAAACAGCCTGAGCGTAATATGATGTTGAATAGTTTGAGTATCGCACCCTGCATCTCCATATTGCTGAACTTTAGCATTTCATTTTTGATGTTGTCTGGGCCACAGGCTTTCTTTAGGTGGAGAGATTTTGTTTTTGTGGCCAGTTCTTTCCATGTGATTGGGGAGTCTAGAGGGTTTTGGTTGTCTTTAATTGTTGCTTCTAATGTGTGGAGTTTTTCTGTGACCTGATGTTGACTTGGGTTTGTTTTGTTTTTTGGGATGTCTTTGTAGAGGTTTTCAAAATGTGTTCTCCAGATGTCGCCATCTTGGATTGGTAATGCTTGCAATTGTGTTGTACTCAGGTTATTCCACATTTCCCAGAATTGTTTTGGATTGGTGGAGTTTTCAATTTCTTCGAGTATTTTGTGGGTATAGTTTTGTGTTTTGTTCCTAATGGTGTGTTTATATCTTTTGAGGGTTTCATTGTATCTAGTACGTAGGTCCGGATTGTTTGGTTGCCGATGCTTTTGGTTTGATATTTTTCTCAGGTCTTTTCTGGCATTTTTGCATTCGTGGTCAAACCATTTCATATTTTTATTTTGTCTTTTGTGATGCTTCCTCTTCTGTTTCACGAGGTCGGCTTTTACAGCTGCCTCATGGAAGATCATATTTATATCCTCTATGGCCGTGTTTACACCATCTCTGGTGATCTCATATAGATTTTCTTTAAATTTTGAAATTTTACTTGTGAGATCAGGTGAATTTAGTGCTGTGATGAATTTATCTCCACTGTCTGGGGCCCATCTGTATGTCTGGTTTATTTTATGTAGCTTACTGTGTTCCTTTTTTGTGTCTGTAGTTTGGGCAGAAAGTTTAAGGTACACATTTATTTGGTTATGGTCTGAGAGGGGGGATTGCTGCCTGACAGTGAATGCGTTGATATCGCAGGGGTCCAGGTCAGTGATTGTATAGTCCACCACACTAGACCCAAGAGTTGAGGAGTATGTGAGTCTCCCTAGGGAGTCCCCTCTGAACCTACCATTAACTATGTACAGGCCTAAGGCTCGGCAGAGTTGCACTACCTCCCTACCGCTTTTATTTATTTCACAATCAAGGTTGTTCCGATTTGCGATGGCTGGTGTGACATCTAAAGGGGTCTGGCCAAACACATGGTTGTTTCCCTGTGGGTCTATGAAGTCAGGTTCACAACCGGTCCTTGCATTTAGGTCCCCACATATTATCACCTTTCCTTGGGCCTGGAAATGGCTGATTTCCATGTGGAGAGTATCAAATAACTCCTCTTCGAAATATGGCGAATCTATTGGAGGTATGTAGATCGCACATAAGTAAACATCTTTTTTTGCTATTCCTATATTTTTATCTAGTTTTAGCCATACGTGTGATTTCCCCTGTTTTACCGGTGAGATGTGTTTGTCCAGTTCTCCCTTATACCACACCAATATTCCCCCGGAGGTTCTGCCCTTGCGTGTTTTAGTGTTCTTTACTGAGGGCACAATGATTTCATGGTACATTGGAGGACAGTGGGTCGGCATGTCCTTTTGGCACCATGTTTCTGTTAACACAATTATATCAATGTCTTTTATAGCTTTTAGGAATTCAGGGTCTGTACTCTTCATCCCAAAAGTTGAGGAGCGGAGGCCCTGGATATTCCAGCAGCTTATGTGGAAAGAACGCATTTATATAGTTCAATAAAACGAAATAAAATGGACCTATTTTGTGGGATGAGTGTGGAAACACTATTTTCTATAATGCTAAGTGATGATTTAGTATAAATTTCATGAGGCATGCACATATATCTATCCAATAATAGTAATAATACTGATAAGATAACAATAATGATAATGATAAATAACAATATTAATAATTTCTCCGGCTTTCTATCAGGCTGTTCAGCATCTTCATGATCTTTCTCAGTTCTTGGTCTACAGTCTGTGGTCTAGAGGGGGGTCTTGGGTCAGGTATAAAAGCACGGTTCTGTTGTCGGTTTTGTAAAGGGGGGTGGGGGACATTGGTGGTCCTGTTTGGGCTCCCAATGGTAGGGGGGGTGGGAGGGCTGCGTCTTTTGGCAGTGTTTATGAGGTTTCTTGCGAAGACCCACATCCGCTGTTTGAGTAGATGTATTTCGTCATAGAGGTCCCTTGTGTTGATGTTTGGATGATGGGCCAGGGAGACGTTGGGGAGGACAGAACATCTCGTGTCGATCTCCCTGTTGGTGTTGTGGATTATATAGGCTGGGGTGTCCTTTCTGGGCAGTAGTGTGGAGATCACGATCCGCGCCTCGGGGAATTCCCTGCTGGCCTTTTCTGCCATCCTGCTCACCGCCCAAGCCGTGCCTTCCTGTAGGGTGCGTAGGTCGTTCGTGCCTGTGTGGATCACAATCCATTTGGGGCTTCCAAGGGATTCTTTGTTCAGGATCTTCATTGCTTGGCCTGTGTTGCTGCACCATTTTTTCAGGACTTGATGGTCTGGGAACAGCCTCTGGGGGTCCAGAAACTTTCCGTTGGAGTCGGTCAGCAGGACCGCCTGAGGGGCTGGTTTTTCAGACTGGGTAACAGTAGTCTGGGTAGGACTCGCCTGGTGGCTGGTTGTTGGCTGGGTTTCTGGGATATGTTGTGTGGCAGGAGCGGGGTTTGGGGCTTTCGGTGTGTCCTCGTTTGGGGGGGTATCTGTCGGTTTTTTCTCTCTCTCACACACACACATTCTCTCTCTCACACACACACATTCTCTCTCTCACACATACATTCTCTCTCTCTCACACACACACATTCTCTCTCTCACACACACACATTCTCTCTCTCACACACACACATTCTCTCTCTCACACACACATTCTCTCTCACACACACACATTCTCTCTCACACACACATTCTCTCTCTCTCACACACACATTCTCTCTCTCTCACACACACACATTCTCTCTCTCACAAACACATTCTCTCTCTCTCACACACACAAGCTCTCTCTGACACACACACATTCTCTCTCTGACACACACACATTCTCTCTCTCACACACACACATTCTCTCTCACACACACACATTCTCTCTCACACACACATTCTCTCTCTCACACACACACATTCTCTCTCACACACACACATTCTCTCTCACACACACATTCTCTCTCTCACACACACATTCTCTCTCTCACACACACATTCTCTCAGTTCAGTTCAAATGCTTTATTGGCATGAAAGTTTACAGAGAACCATATTGCCAAAGCTTACATAGCAAAAAGGTACAGTTTTCCAACATTCTGTAGGTGTCAATCGATTTGACATTTGTTGGGTATATACAATATTACTTTTAAACAATATTAATTTTAAACAGTCTTTCTACTTCATTTGGTACGTTCAATATTAATTTTAAACAGTCTTACTTTTAAACAGTCCTCAGGTTGTGACATGTTGTTACATATTTAGCCCCAAGGTATGGTCTGTCTCCTTCTCCTAGGACTAATCTCAATTTTGACAGATCATCCAATTCCTTGAAATCTGGGGTTGTTTGGCTTAGCTTGTTGAATAATATGTTTCTTGATGTGTTGAATTTTTCGCATTTTAGGAGGAAATGCATTTCTGTTTCAACCTCGCCAGCCAGACATTGATCGCATATTCTATTCTCTCTAGGCTGCCAGGATTTCTTGTATCTGCCTTTTTCAATTTCCAGTTGGTGGTCGCTTAGTCTGTACCTGGTGAGGGTCTGTCTCTGTTTTGTGTCTCTGATGGTCGTGAGGTAGTCTGCCAGTTTATATTCTCTTTTTAGGGCCCGGTAACATTCTAATCTGCTTTGGCTTTCGGTTATTTTGTTCCAATGTTCCAGGTAGGTTTCTCTGCATTTTTTAATGATTTGGTTCACTCGGATTGGTGTTTGGACGGCTGTGTTGGTCTGGGGCTGGTCAGGGTCCGGCTGAGTACTTAGTTTCAGTAGCAGCTGACTCAGGGGACTCTTTTCTGGGTTTAGCTCTTGGGTCTGAAAGGCTTTGAAATGAAGGGTGTCTGGGGAGCTAGATTTGAGGTGATTTAGGAAGTTTAGTGCTCGTTTTTGGATGTTTATTATCAGTGGGTATCTGCCTAGTTCGGCTCTGCATGCATTTGTTGGCGTTTTTCTTTGGGTGCGAAGGATGCTTCGGCAGATTTCTGCATGTAGGGCTTCTATTGTGTGTTTTTCCCATTTAGTGTAGCTTTGGTGATTTAGCGGGCCCCATACTTCACTACCGTACAGTGCAATGGGCAGGATTATGCTGTCAAAAATTTTGAGCCAGATTTTGATTGGGATTTGGATGTTGTAGAATTTTCTTTTTATTGCATATAGGGCTCTTCGGGCTTTTTCTTTTAGTGCATTCACTGCTATGCTGAAGCTCCCTGATGCTGTAATAGTTAGACCAAGGTAGGTGTAGCTCATAGTGTGTCCTATAGTGGTATCACTGAGGGTAAACTGGTATTTGTTTTCCTGACATCTGGGTCTTTTCTGAAAAATCATGATGTTGGTTTTCTTTAGATTTACTGTTAGAGCCCAATTTTGGCAGTATTTGTCGAGTAGGTCTAGTTGTTGCTGTAATCCCTGTTCTGTGGGAGACAGCAGAACCAGGTCGTCCGCATAGAACAGGGACTTCACTTCTCCATCCAGGAGACGGAGACCTGGTGACTCGCTTTGCTCCAGCATGTCTGCGAATTCATTTATGTATATGTTGAACAGGGTCGGGCTCAAATTGCAGCCCTGCCGGACGCCTCTTCTCTGGGTGAAGAAATCGGTGCGTTTGTCTCCAATTTTGACCCCGCATTTGTTTTTCAGATACATTGATTTTATAAGGTCATAGAGTTTGCCCCCTACTCCACACTGCTCTCTCTCACACACACATTCTCTCTCTCACACACACACATTCTCTCTCTCACACACATTCTCTCTCTCACACACACACATTCCCTCTCTCACACACATTCTCTCTCTCAGACACACACACATTCTCTCTCACGCACACACACATTCTCTCTCACACACACACATTCTCTCTCTCACACACACACACATTCTCTCTCACACACACACATTCTCTCTCTCACACACACTCATTCTCTCTCACACACACACATTCTCTCTCACACACACACATTCTCTCTCTCTCACACACACATTCTCTCTCACACACACACATTCTCTCTCTCACACACACACATTCTCTCTCTCTCACACACACATTCTCTCTCACACACACACATTCTCTCTCTCACACACACACATTCTCTCTCTCTCACACACACATTCTCTCCCACACACACACACATTCTCTCTCTCACACACACACAGTCTCTCTCTCACACACACATTCTCTCTCTCTCTCACACACATTCTCTCTCTCACACACACACATTCTCTCTCTCACACACACACATTCTCTCTCTCACACACACATTCTCTCTCTCACTTACACACATTCTCTCTCTCTCACTCACACACATTCTCTCTCACACACACACATTCTCTCTCTCACACACACACATTCTCTCTCTCTCACACACACATTCTCTCTCATACACACACACATTCTCTCTCTCACACACACACAGTCTCTCTCTCACACACACATTCTCTCACTCTCTCACACACATTCTCTCCCCCACACACACACATTCTCTCTCTCACACACACACATTCTCTCTCTCACACACACATTCTCTCTCTCACACACACACATTCTCTCTCACACACACACATTCTCTCTCTCACACACACATTCTCTCTCTCACACACACACATTCTCTCTCACAACACACACATTCTCTCTCACACACACACATTCTCTCTCTCACACACACACATTCTCTCTCTCACACACACACATTCTCTCTCTCACACACACACATTCTCTCTCTCACACACACACATTCTCTCTCACACACACACACATTCTCTCTCTCACACACACATTCTCTCTCTCTCTCACACACATTCTCTCTCTCACACACACACATTCCCTCTCTCACACACACACATTCTCTCTCACACACACATCTCTCTCTCACATACACACATTCTCTCTCTCTCACTCACACACATTCTCTCTCACACACACACATTCTCACTCTCACACACACACACATTCTCTCTCACACACACACATTCTCTCTCTCACACACACACATTCTCTCTCACACACACACATCTCTCTCTCACACACACACATTCTCTCTCTCACATACACACATTCTCTCTCTCTCACTCACACACATTCTCTCTCACACACACACATTCTCTCTCTCTCACTCACACATTCTCTCTCACACACACACATTCTCTCTCTCACACGCACACACATTCTCTCTCACACACACACATTCTCTCTCTCACACACAGACACATTCTCTCTCACAAACACACACATTCTCACTCTCACACACACACACATTCTCTCTCTCACACACACACATTCTCTCTCACACACACACACATTCTCTCTCTCACACACACACATTCTCTCTCACACACACACACATTCTCTCTCACACACACACATTCTCTCTCACACACACATTCTCTCTCACACACACATCTCTACAACATTCTCTCTCTCACACACACACATTCTCTCTCACACACACACACATTCTCTCTCTCACACACACACATTCTCTCTCTCACACACACACATTCTCTCTCACACACACACATTCTCTCTCATCACACACACATTCTCTCTCTCACACACACACACATTCTCTCTCTCACACACACACATTCTCTCTCACACACCACACATCTCTCTCTCACGCACACACATTCTCTCTCTCACACACACACATTCTCTCTCACACACACACATTCTCTCTCTCACACACACATTCTCTCTCTCACATACACACATTCTCTCTCTTCACTCACACATTCTCTCTCACACACACACATTCTCTCTCTCACACACACACACATTCTCTCTCACACACACACATTCTCTCTCTCACACACACACACATTCTCTCTCACACACACACATTTCTCTCTCACACACACACATTCTCTCTCACACACACACACTTCTCTCTCTCACACACACACATTCTCTCTGACACACACACACATTCTCTCTCTCACACACACACATTCTCTCTCTCACACACACATTCTCTCTCTCAAAACACACATCTCTCTCTCACACACACACATTCTCTCTCTCACACACACACATTCTCTCTCTCACACACACACATTCTCTCTCCACACACACACATTCTCTCTCTCACACACACATTCTCTCTCACACAGCACACATTCTCTCTCTCACACACACATTCTCTCATCTCACACACACACATTCTCTCTCTCACACACACACTTCTCTCTCTCTCACAACACATTCTCTCTCTCAACACAACGTCTCTCTCACACACACATTCTCTCTCTCACACACAATTCTCTCGTCACACACACACATTCTCTCTCTCACACACACACATTCTCTGTCTCACCTCACACATTCTCTCTCACACACACACATTCTCTCTCTCAACACTCACATTCTCTCTCACACACACACAGTCTCTCTCTCACACACACACATTCTCTCTCTCACACACACACATTCTCTCTCTCAACCTCTCTCTCTCTGCACAAACACATTCTCTCTCTCACACACACACATTCTCTCTCACACACACACATTCTCTCTCTCACACACACACATTCTCTCTCTCACAGCACTCATTCTCTCTCACACACACACACTTCTCTCTCACCACACATCTCCCACACACACACATCTCTCTTCACGACACACACATTCTCTCTCACCCCACACTTCTCTCTCTCATCACACACACATTCTCTCTCTCACACGCACACATTCTCTCTCTCACACACACACATTCTCTCTCTCACACA
>NW_028226029.1:57500-62500 GCF_052327205.1 Somniosus microcephalus
TTCTCTCTCTCTCACACACATATTCTCTCTCTCACACACACATTCTCTCTCTCACACACACATTCTCTCTCTCTCTCACACACATTCTCTCTCTCACACACGCACATTCTCTCTCTCACACACGCACATTCTCTCTCTCACACACACCCATTCTCTCTCTCACACACACATTCTCTCTCTCTCTCACACACATTCTCTCTCAATTCAATTCAAATGCTTTATTGGCATGAAAGTTTGCAGAGAACCATATTGCCAAAGCTTACATTGCAAATAGGTACAGTTTTCTAACATTCTGTAGGTGTCAATCGATTTGACATTTGTTGGGTACATACAATATTACTTTTAAACAATATTAATTTTAAACAGTCTTTGTACTTCATTTGGTACGTTCAATATTAATTTTAAACAGTCTTAATTTTAAACAGTCCTCAGGTTGTGACATGTTGTTACATATTTGGCCCCAAGGTATGGTCTGTCTCCTTCTCCTCGGACTAATCGCAATTTTGACAGATCATCCAATTCCTTGAAATCTGGGGTTGTTTGGCTTAGCTTGTTGAATAATATGTTTCTTGATGTGTTGAATTTTTCGCATTTTAGGAAGAAATGCATTTCTGTTTCAACCTCGCCAGCCAGACATTGATCGCATATTCTATTCTCTCTAGGCTGCCAGGATTTCTTGTATCTGCCTTTTTCAATTTCCAGTTGGTGGTCGCTTAGTCTGTACCTGGTGAGGGTCTGTCTCTGTTTTGTGTCTCTGATGGTCGTGAGGTAGTCTGCCAGTTTATATTCTCTTTTTAGGGCCCGGTAACATTCTAATCTGCTTTGGCTTTCGGTTATTTTGTTCCAATGTTCCAGGTAGGTTTCTTTGCATTTTTTAATGATTTGGTTCACTCGGATTGGTGTTTGGACGGCTGTGTTGGTCTGGGGCTGGTCGGGGTCTGGCTGAGTACTTAGTTTCAGTAGCAGCTGACTCAGGGGACTCTTTTCTGGGTTTAGCTCTTGGGTCTGAAAGGCTTTGAAATGAAGGGTGTCTGGGGAGCTGGATTTGAGGTGATTTAGGAAGTTTAGTGCTCGTTTTTGGATGTTTATTATCAGTGGGTATCTGCCTAGTTCGGCTCTGCATGCATTTGTTGGCGTTTTTCTTTGGGTGCGAAGGATGCTTCGGCAGAATTCTGCATGTAGGGCTTCTATTGTGTGTTTTTCCCATTTAGTGTAGCTTTGGTGATTTAGCGGGCCCCATACTTCACTACCGTACAGTGCAATGGGCAGGATTATGCTGTCAAATATTTTGAGCCAGATTTTGATTGGGATTTGGATGTTGTAGAATTTTCTTTTTATTGCATATAGGGCTCTTCGGGCTTTTTCTTTTAGTGCATTCACTGCTATGCTGAAGCTCCCTGATGCTGTAATAGTTAGACCAAGGTAGGTGTAGCTCATAGTGTGTCCTATAGTGGTATCACTGAGGGTAAACTGGTATTTGTTTTCGTGACATCTGGGCCTTTTTTGAAAAATCATGATGTTGGTTTTCTTTAGATTTACTGTTAGAGCCCAATTTTGGCAGTATTTGTCGAGTAGGTCTAGTTGTTGCTGTAATCCCTGTTCTGTGGGAGACAGCAGAACCAGGTCATCCGCATAGAACAGGGACTTCACTTCTCCATCCAAGAGACGGAGACCTGGTGACTCGCTTTGCTCCAGCATGTCTGCTAATTCATTTATGTATATGT
Organism: Somniosus microcephalus; assembly: GCF_052327205.1. Taxonomy (NCBI): domain Eukaryota; kingdom Metazoa; phylum Chordata; class Chondrichthyes; order Squaliformes; family Somniosidae; genus Somniosus; species Somniosus microcephalus. Next base: position 59,225 of record NW_028226029.1, read on the forward strand.
TGAACAGGGTCGGGCTCAAATTGCAGCCCTGCCGGACGCCTCTTCTCTGGGTGAAGAAATCGGTGCGTTTGTCTCCAATTTTGACCCCGCATATGTTTTTCAGACTCTCTCTCACACACACACATTCTCTCTCTCACACACACACATTCTCTCTCACACACACACATTCTCTCTCACACACACATTCTCTCTCTCACACACACACATTCTCTCTCTCACACACACACATTCTCTCTCTCACACACACATTCTCTCTCTCTCACACACACACATTCTCTCTCTCACACACACACATTCTCTCTCTCACACACACACATTCTCTCTCTCACAAACACATTCTCTCTCACACACACACACATTCTCACTCTCACACACACACATTCTCTCTCTCACACACACACATTCTCTCTCTCTCACACACACACATTCACTCTCTCACACACACACACATTCTCTCTCTCACACACACACAGTCTCTCTCTCACACACACACATTCAGTTCAGTTCAGTTCAGTTCAAATGCTTTATTGGCATGAAAGTTTACAGAGAACCATATTGCCAAAGCTTACATAGCAAAAAGGTACAGTTTTCCAACATTCTGTAGGTGTCAATCGATTTGACATTTGTTGGGTATATACAATATTACTTTTAAACAATATTAATTTTAAACAGTCTTTCTACTTCATTTGGTACGTTCAATATTAATTTTAAACAGTCTTACTTTTAAACAGTCCTCAGGTTGTGACATGTTGTTACATATTTAGCCCCAAGGTATGGTCTGTCTCCTTCTCCTAGGACTAATCTCAATTTTGACAGATCATCCAATTCCTTGAAATCTGGGGTTGTTTGGCTTAGCTTGTTGAATAATATGTTTCTTGATGTGTTGAATTTTTCGCATTTTAGGAGGAAATGCATTTCTGTTTCAACCTCGCCAGCCAGACATTGATCGCATATTCTATTCTCTCTAGGCTGCCAGGATTTCTTGTATCTGCCTTTTTCAATTTCCAGTTGGTGGTCGCTTAGTCTGTACCTGGTGAGGGTCTGTCTCTGTTTTGTGTCTCTGATGGTCGTGAGGTAGTCTGCCAGTTTATATTCTCTTTTTAGGGCCCGGTAACATTCTAATCTGCTTTGGCTTTCGGTTATTTTGTTCCAATGTTCCAGGTAGGTTTCTTTGCATTTTTTAATGATTTGGTTCACTCGGATTGGTGTTTGGACGGCTGTGTTGGTCTGGGGCTGGTCAGGGTCCGGCTGAGTACTTAGTTTCAGTAGCAGCTGACTCAGGGGACTCTTTTCTGGGTTTAGCTCTTGGGTCTGAAAGGCTTTGAAATGAAGGGTGTCTGGGGAGCTAGATTTGAGGTGATTTAGGAAGTTTAGTGCTCGTTTTTGGATGTTTATTATCAGTGGGTATCTGCCTAGTTCGGCTCTGCATGCATTTGTTGGCGTTTTTCTTTGGGTGCGAAGGATGCTTCGGCAGAATTCTGCATGTAGGGCTTCTATTGTGTGTTTTTCCCATTTAGTGTAGCTTTGGTGATTTAGCGGGCCCCATACTTCACTACCGTACAGTGCGATGGGCAGGATTATGCTGTCAAAAATTTTGAGCCAGATTTTGATTGGGATTTGGATGTTGTAGAATTTTCTTTTTATTGCATATAGGGCTCTTCGGGCTTTTTCTTTTAGTGCATTCACTGCTATGCTGAAGCTCCCTGATGCTGTAATAGTTAGACCAAGGTAGGTGTAGCTCATAGTGTGTCCTATAGTGGTATCACTGAGGGTAAACTGGTATTTGTTTTCCTGACATCTGGGTCTTTTCTGAAAAATCATGATGTTGGTTTTCTTTAGATTTACTGTTAGAGCCCAATTTTGGCAGTATTTGTCGAGTAGGTCTAGTTGTTGCTGTAATCCCTGTTCTGTGGGAGACAGCAGAACCAGGTCGTCCGCATAGAACAGGGACTTCACTTCTCCATCTAGGAGACGGAGACCTGGTGACTCGCTTTGCTCCAGCATGTCTGCTAATTCATTTATGTATATGTTGAACAGGGTCGGGCTCAAATTGCAGCCCTGCCGGACGCCTCTTCTCTGGGTGAAGAAGTCGGTGCGTTTGTCTCCAATTTTGACCCCGCATTTGTTTTTCAGATACATTGATTTAATAAGGTCATAGACTTTGCCCCCTATTCCACACTGAAGAAGTTTATAATAGAGCCCTTCGTGCCATATAGAGTCAAAGGCTCTCTTGAAGTCGATGAAACAGGCGAATATTTTCCCATTTTTTGTTTGGTGTTTATGTTTTTCGATGAGGGTGTGAAGGGTATAGATATGGTCGGCGGTGCGGTGTTTTGGAAGAAAGCCTATTTGGTTTTTTCTGAGGATATTATGTTTGTTAAGAAAATCAAGTAATCTACTATTTAGAATACTGCAGAATAACTTCCCTAGACAACTGTTGACACAGATGCCGCGGTAGTTATTTGGGTCTGATTTGTTTCCACTTTTATATATGGGGGAGATTAGTCCTTGGCACCAGATATCGGGAAAACAGCCTGAGCGTAATATGATGTTGAATAGTTTGAGTATCGCACCCTGCATCTCCATATTGCTGAACTTTAGCATTTCATTTTTGATGTTGTCTGGGCCACAGGCTTTCTTTAGGTGGAGAGATTTTGTTTTTGTGGCCAGTTCTTTCCATGTGATTGGGGAGTCTAGAGGGTTTTGGTTGTCTTTAATTGTTGCTTCTAATGTGTGGAGTTTTTCTGTGACCTGATGTTGACTTGGGTTTGTTTTGTTTTTTGGGATGTCTTTGTAGAGGTTTTCAAAATGTGTTCTCCAGATGTCGCCATCTTGGATTGGTAATGCTTGCAATTGTGTTGTACTCAGGTTATTCCACATTTCCCAGAATTGTTTTGGATTGGTGGAGTTTTCAATTTCTTCGAGTATTTTGTGGGTATAGTTTTGTGTTTTGTTCCTAATGGTGTGTTTATATCTTTTGAGGGTTTCATTGTATCTAGTACGTAGGTCCGGATTGTTTGGTTGCCGATGCTTTTGGTTTGATATTTTTCTCAGGTCTTTTCTGGCATTTTTGCATTCGTGGTCAAACCATTTCATATTTTTATTTTGTCTTTTTTGATGCTTCCTCTTCTGTTTCACGAGGTCGGCTTTTACAGCTGCCTCATGGAAGATCATGTTTATATCCTCTATGGCCGTGTTTACACCATCTCTGGTGATCTCATATAGATTTTCTTTAAATTTTGAAATTTTACTTGTGAGATCAGGTGAATTTAGTGC
>NW_028226029.1:67500-80000 GCF_052327205.1 Somniosus microcephalus
CTCACACACACATTCTCTCTCTCACACACACATTCTCTCTCTCTCTCACACACATTCTCTCTCTCACACACACACATTCTCTCTCTCACACACACACATTCTCTCTCTCACACACACACATTCTCTCTCACACACACACATTCTCTCTCTCACACACACACATTCTCTCTCTCACTCACACATTCTCTCTCTCACACGCACTCATTCTCTCTCTCACACACACATTCTCTCTCTCTCACACACACATTCTCTCTCTCACACACACATTCTCTCTCTCACACACACATTCTCTCTCTCACACACACACATTCTCTCTCTCACACACGCATTCTCTCTCTCTCACACACACATTCTCTCTCTCACACACACATTCTCTCTCTCACACACACATTCTCTCTCTCACACACACATTCTCTCTCTCTCTCACACACATTCTCTCTCTCACACACACACATTCTCTCTCTCACACACGCACATTCTCTCTCTCACACACACCCATTCTCTCTCTCACACACACATTCTCTCTCTCTCTCACACACATTCTCTCTCAATTCAATTCAAATGCTTTATTGGCATGAAAGTTTGCAGAGAACCATATTGCCAAAGCTTACATTGCAAAAAGGTACAGTTTTCTAACATTCTGTAGGTGTCAATCGATTTGACATTTGTTGGGTACATACAATATTACTTTTAAACAATATTAATTTTAAACAGTCTTTGTACTTCATTTGGTACGTTCAATATTAATTTTAAACAGTCTTAATTTTAAACAGTCCTCAGGTTGTGACATGTTGTTACATATTTGGCCCCAAGGTATGGTCTGTCTCCTTCTCCTAGGACTAATCGCAATTTTGACAGATCATCCAATTCCTTGAAATCTGGGGTTGTTTGGCTTAGCTTGTTGAATAATATGTTTCTTGATGTGTTGAATTTTTCGCATTTTAGGAAGAAATGCATTTCTGTTTCAACCTCGCCAGCCAGACATTGATCGCATATTCTATTCTCTCTAGGCTGCCAGGATTTCTTGTATCTGCCTTTTTCAATTTCCAGTTGGTGGTCGCTTAGTCTGTACCTGGTGAGGGTCTGTCTCTGTTTTGTGTCTCTGATGGTCGTGAGGTAGTCTGCCAGTTTATATTCTCTTTTTAGGGCCCGGTAACATTCTAATCTGCTTTGGCTTTCGGTTATTTTGTTCCAATGTTCCAGGTAGGTTTCTTTGCATTTTTTAATGATTTGGTTCACTCGGATTGGTGTTTGGACGGCTGTGTTGGTCTGGGGCTGGTCAGGGTCCGGCTGAGTACTTAGTTTCAGTAGCAGCTGACTCAGGGGACTCTTTTCTGGGTTTAGCTCTTGGGTCTGAAAGGCTTTGAAATGAAGGGTGTCTGGGGAGCTAGATTTGAGGTGATTTAGGAAGTTTAGTGCTCGTTTTTGGATGTTTATTATCAGTGGGTATCTGCCTAGTTCGGCTCTGCATGCATTTGTTGGCGTTTTTCTTTGGGTGCGAAGGATGCTTCGGCAGAATTCTGCATGTAGGGCTTCTATTGTGTGTTTTTCCCATTTAGTGTAGCTTTGGTGATTTAGCAGGCCCCATACTTCACTACCGTACAGTGCGATGGGCAGGATTATGCTGTGAAAAATTTTGAGCCAGATTTTGATTGGGATTTGGATGTTGTAGAATTTTCTTTTTATTGCATATAGGGCTCTTCGGGCTTTTTCTTTTAGTGCATTCACTGCTATGCTGAAGCTCCCTGATGCTGTAATAGTTAGACCAAGGTAGGTGTAGCTCATAGTGTGTCCTATAGTGGTATCACTGAGGGTAAACTGGTATTTGTTTTCCTGACATCTGGGTCTTTTCTGAAAAATCATGATGTTGGTTTTCTTTAGATTTACTGTTAGAGCCCAATTTTGGCAGTATTTGTCGAGTAGGTCTAGTTGTTGCTGTAATCCCTGTTCTGTGGGAGACAGCAGAACCAGGTCGTCCGCATAGAACAGGGACTTCACTTCTCCATCTAGGAGACGGAGACCTGGTGACTCGCTTTGCTCCAGCATGTCTGCTAATTCATTTATGTATATGTTGAACAGGGTCGGGCTCAAATTGCAGCCCTGCCGGACGCCTCTTCTCTGGGTGAAGAAATCGGTGCGTTTGTCTCCAATTTTGACCCCGCATTTGTTTTTCAGATACATTGATTTAATAAGGTCATAGACTTTGCCCCCTATTCCACACTGAAGAAGTTTATAATAGAGCCCTTCGTGCCATATAGAGTCAAAGGCTTTCTTGAAGTCGATGAAACAGGCGAATATTTTCCCATTTTTTGTTTGGTGTTTATGTTTTTCGATGAGGGTGTGAAGGGTATAGATATGGTCGGCGGTGCGGTGTTTTGGAAGAAAGCCTATTTGTTTTTTTCTGAGGATATTATGTTTGTTAAGAAAATCAAGTAATCTACTATTTAGAATACTGCAGAATAACTTCCCTAGACAACTGTTGACACAGATGCCGCGGTAGTTATTTGGGTCTGATTTGTTTCCACTTTTATATATGGGGGAGATTAGTCCTTGGCACCAGATATCGGGAAAACAGCCTGAGCGTAACATGATGTTGAATAGTTTGAGTATCGCACCCTGCATCTCCATATTACTGAACTTTAGCATTTCATTTTTGATGTTGTCTGGGCCACAGGCTTTCTTTAGGTGGAGAGATTTTGTTTTTGTGGCCAGTTCTTTCCATGTGATTGGGGAGTCTAGAGGGTTTTGGTTGTCTTTAATTGTTGCTTCTAATGTGTGGAGTTTTTCTGTGACCTGATGTTGACTTGGGTTTGTTTTGTTTTTTGGGATGTCTTTGTAGAGGTTTTCAAAATGTGTTCTCCAGATGTCGCCATCTTGGATTGGTAATGCTTGCAATTGTGTTGTACTCAGGTTATTCCACATTTCCCAGAATTGTTTTGGATTGGTGGAGTTTTCAATTTCTTCGAGTATTTTGTGGGTATAGTTTTGTGTTTTGTTCCTAATGGTGTGTTTATATCTTTTGAGGGTTTCATTGTATCTAGTACGTAGGTCCGGATTGTTTGGTTGCCGATGCTTTTGGTTTGATATTTTTCTCAGGTCTTTTCTGGCATTTTTGCATTCGTGGTCAAACCATTTCATATTTTTATTTTGTCTTTTTTGATGCTTCCTCTTCTGTTTCACGAGGTCGGCTTTTACAGCTGCCTCATGGAAGATCATGTTTATATCCTCTATGGCCGTGTTTACACCATCTCTGGTGATCTCATATAGATTTTCTTTAAATTTTGAAATTTTACTTGTGAGATCAGGTGAATTTAGTGCTGTGATGAATTTATCTCCACTGTCTGGGGCCCATCTGTATGTCTGGTTTATTTTATGTAGCTTACTGTGTTCCTTTTTTGTGTCTGTAGTTTGGGCAGAAAGTTTAAGGTACACATTTATTTGGTTATGGTCTGAGAGGGGGGATTGCTGCCTGACAGTGAATGCGTTGATATCGCAGGGGTCCAGGTCAGTGATTGTATAGTCCACCACACTAGACCCAAGAGTTGAGGAGTATGTGAGTCTCCCTAGGGAGTCCCCTCTGAACCTACCATTAACTATGTACAGGCCTAAGGCTCGGCAGAGTTGCACTACCTCCCTACCGCTTTTATTTATTTCACGATCAAGGTTGTTCCGATTTGCGATGGCTGGTGTGACATCTAAAGGGGTCTGGCCAAACACATGGTTGTTTCACTGTGGGTCTATGAAGTCAGGTTCACAACCGGTCCTTGCATTTAGGTCCCCACATTCTCTCTCTCACACACATTCCAATTCCAATTCCAATTCCAATTAAAATGCTTTATTGGCATGAAAGTTTACAGAGAACCATATTGCCAAAGCTTACATAGCAAAAAGGTACAGTTTTCCAACATTCTGTAGGTGTCAATCGATTTGACATTTGTTGGGTACATACAATATTACTTTTAAACAATATTAATTTTAAACAGTCTTTGTACTTCATTTGGTACGTTCAATATTAATTTTAAACAGTCTTAATTTTAAACAGTCCTCAGGTTGTGACATGTTGTTACATATTTGGCCCCAAGGTATGGTCTGTCTCCTTCTCCTAGGACTAATCTCAATTTTGACAGATCATCCAATTCCTTGAAATCTGGGGTTGTTTGGCTTAGCTTGTTGAATAATATGTTTCTTGATGTGTTGAATTTTTCGCATTTTAGGAGGAAATGCATTTCTGTTTCAACCTCGCCAGCCAGACATTGATCGCATATTCTATTCTCTCTAGGCTGCCAGGATTTCTTGTATCTGCCTTTTTCAATTTCCAGTTGGTGGTCGCTTAGTCTGTACCTGGTGAGGGTCTGTCTCTGTTTTGTGTCTCTGATGGTCGTGAGGTAGTCTGCCAGTTTATATTCTCTTTTTAGGGCCCGGTAACATTCTAATCTGCTTTGGCTTTCGGTTATTTTGTTCCAATGTTCCAGGTAGGTTTCTTTGCATTTTTTAATGATTTGGTTCACTCGGATTGGTGTTTGGGCGGCTGTGTTGGTCTGGGGCTGGTCAGGGTCCGGCTGAGTACTTAGTTTCCGTAGCAGCTGACTCAGGGGACTCTTTTCTGGGTTTAGCTCTTGGGTCTGAAAGGCTTTGAAATGAAGGGTGTCTGGGGAGCTAGATTTGAGGTGATTTAGGAAGTTTAGTGCTCGTTTTTGGATGTTTATTATCAGTGGGTATCTGCCTAGTTCGGCTCTGCATGCATTTGTTGGCGTTTTCCTTTGGGTGCGAAGGATGCTTCGGCAGAATTCTGCATGTAGGGCTTCTATTGTATGTTTTTCCCATTTAGTGTAGCTTTGGTGATTTAGCGGGCCCCATACTTCACTACCGTACAGTGCAATGGGCAGGATTATGCTGTCAAATATTTTGAGCCAGATTTTGATTGGGATTTGGATGTTGTAGAATTTTCTTTTTATTGCATATAGGGCTCTTCGGGCTTTTTCTTTTAGTGCATTCACTGCTATGCTGAAGCTCCCTGATGCTGTAATAGTTAGACCAAGGTAGGTGTAGCTCATAGTGTGTCCTATAGTGGTATCACTGAGGGTAAACTGGTATTTGTTTTCCTGACATCTGGGCCTTTTTTGAAAAATCATGATGTTGGTTTTCTTTAGATTTACTGTTAGAGCCCAATTTTGGCAGTATTTGTCGAGTAGGTCTAGTTGTTGCTGTAATCCCTGTTCTGTGGGAGACAGCAGAACCAGGTCGTCCGCATAGAACAGGGATTTCACTTCTCCATCTAGGAGACGGAGACCTGGTGACTCGCTTTGCTCCAGCATGTCTGCTAATTCATTTATGTATATGTTGAACAGGGTCGGGCTCAAATTGCAGCCCTGCCGGACGCCTCTTCTCTGGGTGAAGAAATCGGTGCGTTTGTCTCCAATTTTGACCCCGCATTTGTTTTTCAGATACATTGATTTAATAAGGTCATAGACTTTGCCCCCTATTCCACATTGAAGAAGTTTATAATAGAGCCCTTCGTGCCATATAGAGTCAAAGGCTTTCTTGAAGTCGATGAAACAGGCGAATATTTTCCCATTTTTTGTTTGGTGTATATGTTTTTCAATGAGGGTGTGAAGGGTATAGATATGGTCGGCGGTGCGGTGTTTTGGAAGAAAGCCTATTTGGTTTTTTCTGAGGATATTATGTTTGTTAAGAAAATCAAGTAATCTACTATTTAGAATACTGCAGAATAACTTCCCTAGACAACTGTTGACACAGATGCCGCGGTAGTTATTTGGGTCTGATTTGTTTCCGCTTTTATATATGGGGGAGATTAGTCCTTGGCACCAGATATCGGGAAAACAGCCTGAACGTAATATGATGTTGAATAATTTGAGTACCGCACCCTGCATCTCCATATTGCTGAACTTGAGCATTTCATTTTTGATGTTGTCTGGGCCACAGGCTTTCTTTAGGTGGAGAGATTTTGTTTTTGTGGCCATTTCTTTCCATGTGATTGGGGAGTCTAGAGGGTTTTGGTTGTCTTTGATTGTTGCTTCTAATGTGTGGAGTTTTTCTGTGACCTGATGTTGACTTGGGTTTGTTTCGTTTATTGGGATGTCTTTGTAGAGGTTTTCAAAATGTGTTCTCCAGATGTCGCCATCTTGGATTGGTAATGCTTGCAATTGTGTTGTACTCAGGTTATTCCACATTTCCCAGAATTGTTTTGGGTTGGTGGAGTTTTCAATTTCTTCTAGTATTTTGTGGGTATAGTTTTGTGTTTTGTTCCTAATGGTGTGTTTATATCTTTTGAGGGTTTCATTGTATCTAGTACGTAGGTCCGGATTGTTTGGTTGGCGATGCTTTTGGTTTGATATTTTTCTCAGGTCTTTTCTGGCATTTTTGCATTCGTGGTCAAACCATTTCTTATTTTTATTTTGTCTTTTGTGACTCTTCCTCTTCTGTTTCACGAGGTCGGCTTTTACAGCTGCCTCATGAAAGATCATATTTATATCCTCTATGGCCATGTTTACCCCATCTCTGGTGATCTCATATAGATTTTCTTTAAATTTTGAAATTTTACTTGTGAGATCAGGTGAATTTAGTGCTGTGATGAATTTATCTCCACTGTCTGGGGCCCATCTGTATGTCTGGTTTATTTTATGTAGCTTACTGGGTTCCTTTTTTGTGTCTGTAGTTTGGGCAGAAAGTTTAAGGTACACATTTATTTGGTTATGGTCTGAGAGGGGGGATTGCTGCCTGACAGTGAATGCGTTGATATCGCAGGGGTCCAGGTCAGTGATTGTATAATCCACCACACTAGACCCAAGAGTTGAGGAATATGTGAGTCTCCCTAAGGAGTCCCCTCTGAACCTACCGTTAACTATGTACAGGCCTAAGGCTCGGCAGAGTTGCACTACCTCCCTACCGCTTTTATTTATTTCACAATCGAGGTTGTTTCGGTTTGCGATGGCTGGTGTGACATATAGAGGGGTCTGGCCAAACACATGGTTGTTGCCCTGTGGGTCTATGAAGTCAGGTTCACAACCGGTCCTTGCATTTAGGTCCCCACATAGTAGCACCTTTCCTTGGGCCTGGAAATGGCTGATTTCCATGTGGAGAGTGTCAAATATCTCCTCTTCAAAATATGGCGATTCTATTGGGGGTATGTAGATCGCACATAAGTAAACATCGTTTTTTTCTATTCCTATATTTTTATCTAATTTTAGCCATACGTGTGATTTTCCCTGTTTTATCGGTGAGATGTGTTTGTTCAGTTCTCCTTTATACCACACCAGGATTCCCCCGGAGGTTCTGCCCTTGCGTGTCTTAATGTTCTTTACTGAAGGCACAATAATTTCATGGTACATTGGGGGACAGTGGGTCGGCATGTCCTTTTGGCACCATGTTTCTGTTAACACAATTATATCAATGTCTTTTATAGCTTTTAGGAATTCAGGGTCTGTACTCTTCATCCCAAAAGTTGAGGAGCGGAGGCCCTGGATATTCCAGCAGCTTATGTGGAAAGAACGCATTTATATAGTTCAATAAAACGAAATAAAATGGACCTATTTTGTGGGATGAGTGTGGAAACACTATTTTCTATAATGCTAAATGATGATTTAGTATCTCACACACACACATTCTCTCTCTCAGACACACACTTTCTCTCTCTCACACACACACATTCTCTCTCACACACACACATTCTCTCTCTCACACACACACATTCTCTCTCTCACACGCACACATTCTCTCTCACACACACACATTCTCTCTCTCACACACACACATTCTCTCTCTCACACACACACATTCTCACTCTCACACACACTCTCTCTCTCACACACACACATTCCCTCTCACACACACACACATTCTGTCTCACACACACACATTCTCTCTCTCACACACACACATTCTCTCTCACACACACACATTCTCTCTCACACACACACACATTCTCTCTCTCACACACACACATTCTCTCTCACACACACACATTCTCTCTCACACACACACATTCTCTCACACACACACACATTCTCTCTCTCACACACACACATTCTCTCTCTCACTCACACATTCTCTCTCTCACACGCCCTCATTCTCTCTCTCTCACACACACATTCAATTCAATTCAATTCAATTCAATTCAAATGCTTTATTGGCATGAAAGTTTACAGAGAACCATATTGCCAAAGCTTACATAGCAAAAAGGTACAGTTTTCCAACATTCTGTAGGTGTCAATCGATTTGACATTTGTTGGGTACATACAATATTACTTTTAAACAATATTAATTTTAAACAGTCTTTGTACTTCATTTGGTACGTTCAATATTAATTTTAAACAGTCTTAATTTTAAACAGTCCTCAGGTTGTGACATGTTGTTACATATTTGGCCCCAAGGTATGGTCTGTCTCCTTCTCCTAGGACTAATCTCAATTTTGACAGGTCATCCAATTCCTTGAAATCTGGGGTTGTTTGGCTTAGCTTGTTGAATAATATGTTTCTTGATGTGTTGAATTTTTCGCATTTTAGGAGGAAATGCATCTCTGTTTCAACCTCGCCGGCCAGACATTGATCGCATATTCTATTCTCTCTAGGCTGCCAGGATTTCTTGTATCTGCCTTTTTCAATTTCCAGTTGGTGGTCGCTTAGTCTGTACCTGGTGAGGGTCTGTCTCTGTTTTGTGTCTCTGATGGTCGTGAGGTAGTCTGCCAGTTTATATTCTCTTTTTAGGGCCCGGTAACATTCTAATCTGCTTTGGCTTTCGGTTATTTTGTTCCAATGTTCCAGGTAGGTTTCTTTGCATTTTTTAATGATTTGGTTCACTCGGATTGGTGTTTGGACGGCTGTGTTGGTCTGGGGCTGGTCAGGGTCCGGCTGAGTACTTAGTTTCCGTAGCAGCTGACTCAGGGGACTCTTTTCTGGGTTTAGCTCTTGGGTCTGAAAGGCTTTGAAATGAAGGGTGTCTGGGGAGCTAGATTTGAGGTGATTTAGGAAGTTTAGTGCTCGTTTTTGGATGTTTATTATCAGTGGGTATCTGCCTAGTTCGGCTCTGCATGCATTTGTTGGCGTTTTTCTTTGGGTGCGAAGGATGCTTCGGCAGAATTCTGCATGTAGGGCTTCTATTGTGTGTTTTTCCCATTTAGTGTAGCTTTGGTGATTTAGCGGGCCCCATACTTCACTACCGTACAGTGCAATGGGCAGGATTATGCTGTCAAAAATTTTGAGCCAGATTTTGATTGGGATTTGGATGTTGTAGAATTTTCTTTTTATTGCATATAGGGCTCTTCGGGCTTTTTCTTTTAGTGCATTCACTGCTATGCTGAAGCTCCCTGATGCTGTAATAGTTAGACCAAGGTAGGTGTAGCTCATAGTGTGTCCTATAGTGGTATCACTGAGGGTAAACTGGTATTTGTTTTCCTGACATCTGGGTCTTTTCTGAAAAATCATGATGTTGGTTTTCTTTAGATTTACTGTTAGAGCCCAATTTTGGCAGTATTTGTCGAGTAGGTCTAGTTGTTGCTGTAATCCCTGTTCTGTGGGAGACAGCAGAACCAGGTCGTCCGCATAGAACAGGGCTTTCACTTCTCCATCCAGGAGACGGAGACCTGGTGACTCGCTTTGCTCCAGCATGTCTGCTAATTCATTTATGTATATGTTGAACAGGGTCGGGCTCAAATTGCAGCCCTGCCAGACGCCTCTTCTCTGGGTGAAGAAATCGGTGCGTTTGTCTCCAATTTTGACCCCGCATTTGTTTTTCAGATACATTGATTTAATAAGGTCATAGACTTTGCCCCCTATTCCACATTGAAGAAGTTTATAATAGAGCCCTTCGTGCCATATAGAGTCAAAGGCTTTCTTGAAGTCGATGAAACAGGCGAATATTTTCCCATTTTTTGTTTGGTGTATATGTTTTTCAATGAGGGTGTGAAGGGTATAGATATGGTCGGCGGTGCGGTGTTTTGGAAGAAAGCCTATTTGGTTTTTTCTGAGGATATTATGTTTGTTAAGAAAATCAAGTAATCTACTATTTAGAATACTGCAGAATAACTTCCCTAGACAACTGTTGACACAGATGCCGCGGTAGTTATTTGGGTCTGATTTGTTTCCGCTTTTATATATGGGGGAGATTAGTCCTTGGCACCAGATATCGGGAAAACAGCCTGAACGTAATATGATGTTGAATAATTTGAGTACCGCACCCTGCATCTCCATATTGCTGAACTTGAGCATTTCATTTTTGATGTTGTCTGGGCCACAGGCTTTCTTTAGGTGGAGAGATTTTGTTTTTGTGGCCAGTTCTTTCCATGTGATTGGGGAGTCTAGAGGGTTTTGGTTGTCTTTGATTGTTGCTTCTAATGTGTGGAGTTTTTCTGTGACCTGATGTTGACTTGGGTTTGTTTCGTTTATTGGGATGTCTTTGTAGAGGTTTTCAAAATGTGTTCTCCAGATGTCGCCATCTTGGATTGGTAATGCTTGCAATTGTGTTGTACTCAGGTTATTCCACATTTCCCAGAATTGTTTTGGATTGGTGGAGTTTTCAATTTCTTCGAGTATTTTGTGGGTATAGTTTTGTGTTTTGTTCCTAATGGTGTGTTTATATCTTTTGAGGGTTTCATTGTATCTAGTACGTAGGTCCGGATTGTTTGGTTGGCGATGCTTTTGGTTTGATATTTTTCTCAGGTCTTTTCTGGCATTTTTGCATTCGTGGTCAAACCATTTCTTATTTTTATTTTGTCTTTTGTGACTCTTCCTCTTCTGTTTCACGAGGTCGGCTTTTACAGCTGCCTCATGAAAGATCATATTTATATCCTCTATGGCCATGTTTACCCCATCTCTGGTGATCTCATATAGATTTTCTTTAAATTTTGAAATTTTACTTGTGAGATCAGGTGAATTTAGTGCTGTGATGAATTTATCTCCACTGTCTGGGGCCCATCTGTATGTCTGGTTTATTTTATGTAGCTTACTGGGTTCCTTTTTTGTGTCTGTAGTTTGGGCAGAAAGTTTAAGGTACACATTTATTTGGTTATGGTCTGAGAGGGGGGATTGCTGCCTGACAGTGAATGCGTTGATATCGCAGGGGTCCAGGTCAGTGATTGTATAATCCACCACACTAGACCCAAGAGTTGAGGAATATGTGAGTCTCCCTAAGGAGTCCCCTCTGAACCTACCGTTAACTATGTACAGGCCTAAGGCTCGGCAGAGTTGCACTACCTCCCTACCGCTTTTATTTATTTCACAATCGAGGTTGTTTCGGTTTGCGATGGCTGGTGTGACATATAGGGGGGTCTGGCCAAACACATGGTTGTTGCCCTGTGGGTCTATGAAGTCAGGTTCACATCCTGTCCTTGCATTTAGGTCCCCACATAGTAGCACCTTTCCTTGGGCCTGGAAATGGCTGATTTCCATGTGGAGAGTGTCAAATATCTCCTCTTCAAAATATGGCGATTCTATTGGAGGTATATAGATCGCACATAAGTAAACATCGTTTTTTGCTATTCCTATATTTTTATCTAATTTTAGCCATACGTGTGATTTTCCCTGTTTTATCGGTGAGATGTGTTTGTTCAGTTCTCCTTTATACCACACCAGGATTCCCCCGGAGGTTCTGCCCTTGCGTGTCTTAATGTTCTTTACTGAAGGCACAATAATTTCATGGTACATTGGGGGACAGTGGGTCGGCATGTCCTTTTGGCACCATGTTTCTGTTAACACAATTATATCAATGTCTTTTATAGCTTTTAGGAATTCAGGGTCTGTACTCTTCATCCCAAAAGTTGAGGAGCGGAGGCCCTGGATATTCCAGCAGCTTATGTGGAAAGAACGCATTTATATAGTTCAATAAAATGAAATAAAATGGACCTATTTTGTGGGATGAGTGTGGAAACACTATTTTCTATAATGCTAAATGATGAGTTAGTATAAATTTCATGAGGCATGCACATATATCTATCTAATAGTAGTAATAATACTGATAAGATAACAATAATGATAATGATAAATAACAATATTAATAATTTCTCCGGCTTTCTATCAGGCTCTCTCACACACACATTCTCTCTCTCACACACACATTCTCTCTCTCACACACACATTCTCTCTCTCTCACACACACACATTCTCTCTCTCACACACACATTCTCTCTCTCTCACACACACATTCTCTCTCTCACACACACATTCTCTCTCTCACACACACATTCTCTCTCTCACACACACATTCTCTCTCTCTCTCACACACATTCTCTCTCTCAAACACACACATTCTCTCTCTCACACACACACATTCTCTCTCTCACACACACCCATTCTCTCTCTCACACACACATTCTCTCTCTCTCTCACACACATTCTCTCTCTCACACACACATTCTCTTTCTCACACACACACATTCTCTCTCACACACACACATTCTCTCTCACACACACATTCTCTCTCTCACACACACCCATTCTCTCTCTCACACACACATTCTCTCTCTCTCTCACACACATTCTCTCTCTCAC